>NC_061823.1:11887319-11892319 GCF_019202785.1 Penaeus chinensis | reverse complement strand
TTGCACGAAATCTAACATATGCGTAGTACATTGGGCATTTGCGGGTGAACAACTATGTTTGCACTAGGTATGCATATGCTTAAATGAAATCAGTGTATAAAATATAATCACACGTACTTCTGATACTTAAGCACATGCTCACGGGAGTATACCCTAGTGTAGTGAGCAGGCCCATGCGATGCTGCTCATACGTCTACACTAGATAGAGCCAAACCATGATGGAGGGGCTTATCAGTGGCATCCCGACTAAACTGATCCTCTCTCACCAAAATTTACCTAAGCCAATAGGTGGGGGGTAACCCAGCTGTCTACCTCTCAATCAAAAACCATGACTGCACAAACAGAGCAACGGCCCTCATTCCCCGCAGGCGAATGAGCCCCTGGAGCAGAGGGTGCTAAAAATCTCTGGTTAAAAACTGGCCGGAGCGACAGATATCGCCTTCTCAGCGACGAAGATCTCAACATTGACCAAATCAACATACAGGTTAATGACATCATAAAGGAAGCTGCACTTGAAGTAGGTGGTAAGAACGTCAAGTAAAACTTCAGCAAGTTCTCGGTAGAAACTAAACAACTTATTCAAAAACATAGGGTCATGAAAGTATCGTCAAAAAGGGACAAGAGAGAAGATGAAAGGAAATCCATTGCTCAAATAATAACTGAAACAGTGATCTCGGGTACCAGCATGGAAACAGCTAAAAGGAGACTCGGAATAGGGAGAAATCAAATGTATGCAATAAGGAAACCTGACGGAGAAGTGACATATAATAAGAATGAAGTAAACTCAACTCAAGTGTACAGCCACGGATAGAAGCGAACGCGGTAACAAGAGAAGAAATAAAAAAAGTGCTTAAAGGCATGAAGAGAGGGGAAACACCAGGTGAAGACGGAATTACTTATAATAGATGCAGGAGACACTGCAACGGTGAAACTAGCCAATCTTTTTAACAAATGCTCTCTCAAAAGGCCTGGAAAAAAACAAAACGCGGTAACAAGAGAAGAAATAAAAAAGTGCTTAAAGGCATGAAGAGAGGGGAAACACCAGGCGAAGACGGAATTACATATAATAGATGCAGGAGACACTGCAACGGTGAAACTAGCCAATCTTTTTAACAAATGCTCTCTCAAAAGGCCTGGAAAAAAACAAAATTCTGATACATAAAAAAGGGGATAGAAAGGATCTAAACAACTACTGACCCATAAGCCTCCTTTCAGTTACTTACAAACTGACCGCAAAAGTCATCACAACTCGCATCTCTGACAGTCTGGATTCTAACCAGCCTAGAGAACAGGCAGACTTTCATTGTGGATTCTCCTCAACAGACCTCATCCACACGCTCACCCAAATAAGAAGAAGAAAAAAAAAATAGGAATCCTCTGTGTATGGCATTCATCGATTACAAAAAGGCATTTGATTCTGTTAAAATACCAGCAGTACCAGAAGCTATTCGAAGACAGGTAGTAGAAGAGGTAGATTGTAAAATATTGGAAGATATATACGAAAACTGATAAAATACCAGTTAAAAAAAAGTGTTAGACAGGGTGATACCATCTCACCAAAACTGTTTACACCTTGCCTTGAGGAAATATTCAAGAAGCTAGAATGGATTGGAAAGGGTATCAAAATAGGAGACGAATCCCTAAACAACCTAAGATTTGTAGATGATATTGTTCTCTTCGGTGAATCTGCAAATGAAATGCAGCAACTAATAAATGATCTGAATAGCGAAAATCTGAAAGTCGGACTCAGAAGGAACAAGGAAAAGACTAAGATCATGTTCAACAGTAGAGTTCAATTCTAACAGATACATGTTCAAATCGAAGCACTAGAGATATTGGACAAGTATAAATACCTAGGGCAATTCCTACAGACAAACACATCTAGCGAAGAAGAAATTAAGCGGCGCATCAGTCTTGGCTGGAGCGATTTCGGCAGACACAGTAGCATACTAAAAGGTTCCTTTACATTATGTTTATAAAGAAAAGTCTTAAACCAATGTATCCTCCCAGTTACGACCTATGGATCAGAAACATTGACTTCAACCAAATTACTGGGGAAGAAACTAATAAGTGCCCAGAGAGGGATGGAGAGGCTGATGCTGAGAATTAGCCTAAGAGATCGGATGAGGGCGACGTGGATCAGGGAACAGACAAAAGTGGAAGATATACTTGGGACCATCAAAAAGAAGAAATGGCAATGGGCAGATTATATATGTAGGAGACAGGACGACAGATGGACAAAGAAAGTAACAGACTAGGCTATGGATAACATAAAGAGGCCAAGGTCAGACCAATGACAAGATGACGTAACGAAATAACGAAAATTTGGGGCCAAGACTGGAAACAAAAACCGCAACAGAGAGTTGGAAACGATTGGGAAAATCCTGCGTCCTGCAGAGGACTGAGTCAGGCTGATGATGATGATGATGATATATGTGTGTGTGTTTGTGTGTGTACAGCTCATACACATATATATGTTTATATATGTATACACACACATATATACTTATGCGTGTGTGTGTTTGTGCGTGTGTGTGTGTGTGTGTGTGTGTGTGTGTGTGTGTGTGTGTGTGTGTGTGTGTGTGTGTGTATGTACTGATATATGCATACACTCTTTCTTGCTTTTTTTTCTGAAGAAAACAGCACATTTATTCATAAAGATATATTCAATGTTTCAATTTTAGAAGAAAAAAAAAGTTAAAAATAAGTAAAATTACATACCTTGTAATCATTTGTACTTACCCTAGGCTGAAATCAAAGAGAAAAGTAAGAATTCGGGCATTCTCAACGATTCCAATGGTTTCTGCACATTGATAAATCAGAACAAAACACACATTCTGTTGTTTTCTCAGGCTAAAGGGTAAGGTTAATCTACCACACACTTGCACTTGATATGGTCGAGTTTGTGAGAGTGTGACAGTGCCATTCATACACACCCACTAACGAGTGTGTGTGTATTGGAAAGAAATTTACCAGTCTATATGATTTTCAGATTGTAACAAGACGATCACTCTCTATGAGGGATCTGTTGACACTTGGACGTCACCAAACTACCCCAATGATTATCCCGAAGACATTTGCTGTGTACTAACCTTGACCGTAAGTACTATTTCATATATACATATACATACACTTGTTTATGTGCACATTTATGTGTATATATATATATATATAAATGTGTGTGGACACACACACACACACACACACACACACACACACACACACACACACACACACACACATATATATATGTATGTATGTATATATATACACACATATGTGAACGAATACATATATGTGTTTATATATATATACATATATATATAAATATATATGTACTCGTTCACATATGTGTGTATATATGTATATATGTATATATATATATATATATATATATATATATATATATATATATATGTACACACACACATATGTGAACGAGTACATATATATATATATATATATATATATATATATATATATATTATATACATATAAATATATATACACATATATTTGTGTGTGTGTACAAATATATATGTATATATACATATTTATGCATACATATATATGTATATCTATATAAATACATGTATATGTGTGTATATATATTTATCTATCTATATATACATGTATATACATATATAAATGTATATATTATATATATCTATATATGTATGTGTGTGCATATATATACACATACATATATATAAATGAGTTTATGTATGTGTGTGTGTGTATTAACAATGACATTTACAAGTATTGTTAAGCATTGAGTCAAGTAATCGAGTGTACCTGAGCTTCGCCCGGGCTATGCCAATGAGGGGAGCCCGGCCTTTGACGACTAATGTCGAGTTGCTGACGTGTGTCAGCTGGTCCTGACTCGGCTTAGTCCTTACCCGCCGTAGTACCCAGCCACAGCAGTAACCTCCAGGCGACAATTGCAACTTCTCGCGCCTGGGCGGAGCGCGAACCGCCGACCCCTCGGATGAGAGGCCGACACGTTACCACTGTACTAGCCCGGAGGCTTAATTGAGTGGTGTGACAAAATACTTTGATATAATCCTGTACTGCTAACCCTGCCTATATTGATTTGACTGGTGTTATCGTAGCTAAGTCACTCCATTAGTTGAGTTCATTCTAGAATACGAATTTTGTGAACTCCATACAACCTTGAGAACCTCAACCAAACACGGATTAGTATCCTTTCTGCCCTCACACAGCTTCCTCGGGCCAATCACAATTTCTAGACACAGATTTGATAGGTGCAATTAGTATTTGCTGTGTACACACACATACGCGCGTACACATACACACGCACACGCACCCACACACACACACACACACACACACACAAACGTGTTTATATATATTGTGAATGGTTTTACGTGAATTAATATACTTAACCTTCTTTCAATTTACAGACGGATAGTGCCAGTATTTTATTCGTGGCCATTATGACGTTTGATAGCCCATCGCAAATATTTAAAAACTACGAATGTAAAACCGATTCTATAACATTTAACGGTGGGGCAATGTAAGTAACCTTTAAAGATCTCTGAGGACGAAGGTATCTGTGTTCGGAGTGTATCATGAGATCTTAGACATAACTAATATGAATCACATGATAAAGCAGACATAGCATTTTCAGATAATTAATGATAAAATGATGATGATAATACTGAGTAACTTCTTATTGTTACAGAGAATGTGGTACCTTGTCTGATAGAGTAGAGTACCTTACGGGAACAGCCACCGTTATTTTCAAAACCAGCTCAGCGGACGGAAGCACTGCAATGGGATTCAATATGACAATTACGGGCGAGTTAAAAAAAAGTTTATTTACATATATTCATATATGCAAACATACATATATAAGCACGCACACACACGCACACACACATACATACACACACACACACACACACACACACACACACACACACATATATATATATATATATATATATATATATATATATATATATATGTGTGTGTGT
>NC_061823.1:11867319-11882319 GCF_019202785.1 Penaeus chinensis | reverse complement strand
TAACAAATAAGCCCAACATTTTCCCCAGTTACTACTATTCAATAGTACCACTGTCCTTGTTGTTGCCCTCAGCAGTTCTATTCCGGACACCATTATCAAAAGCCTAATAATTACAACCGTTTTCCGTGGTTTCTCCTATGTTCTGGTTATTATTGCTACTCTCCCCGAGGTGTCTTCAGTGGGAGTACGCGAACATCTAATCTTCAATCTCTCCAGTACATCAGTATGAGAGTATATCAGTATAGGTATAATTACAAGGTCTCACCCCAAATGTTTCATAAGCAGGATTCTTAGTATGGTAAAGAAATATATGTATGCTTAGGTGAATACTGCACTGGAAGTGTATTCCTGTGTTCTCCGTGGTTAATACTAACGTACATGGTATGTCAGTATAACCTGTTCAGTGCGGGGATTGTCTATCATGTGTGTTACACTGTATATTCCATAAACGTTTTATGAGACTGCCGACTCATGCGCTATTAATACAAGATGTGAATGTGGATTTTTCAATATGTAAATCCTAGATTTACATGGGATAACTCTGACTGCATGTTGAAGAGAAATATCTTTACGAGCTAATAATAAATCAATTAATAAAGAAACTGATTTATAAAAACAAAGAGCCTTCTCATTTTAGTTTTCAAATATGCCCAGTATTGTCGCTCACCTACCCAGGCTGCAGAAGGGTTAGTTTCAAGCATTGGCTACTTGTACACTGCAATTAATAATATGCGTATCTATGTACGCACATAACTGTTCATTTGTTTCGATGTATGGTTAAATAATGTTGTGCAACTTTCTGGAAATAAGTTGACGTTCACTTACACAAGTTATAATTCGGGTGGCACCAATTAGATCTATATTAAGACGGGGGGCGGTCGACGAAGCCCCTAGGTAAGGAAGATTTTTTTGTTTTCATAAGGCGATGTTTGTGGATTTCCGGAATGGTTAATGGCCAAGATAAATAAATGTGCCAGTCATATTACGATAAAGTATTGTCGTGAAAAGGGTAAAACGAGATAACGATTAGGATAAATGGACAGAAGGGGATAAAGTAAAGGAAATGGAAAGGAGCAGAATAAAAGACGACGCAAAACAACTGCGCGTTGAGGAAAACAAATAGTTTACGAGATGATAAACTAATTAATAAAGAAACTAATTTATAAAAAAAAATCCTTTCATTTTAGTTTATAAATACCCACAATTGCCCACAATTGTCGCTCATCTACCAATCCAGTACAGTATATATGTGTGTATGATATAAACATACATATAAGTATATATACATACATATAAGTATATATACTCTTAACCCTGGTTGCAGAAAGATTTGTTTCAAGCATTGATTACCTATGCACTGCAATTAATATTTTGTGCATTTATGAAAACAAAAGTTCCTTTCATTAGGTGTATGTTTAACTTATGTTGCACAAATTTCCGGAAATAAATTGACGTTCAGTTACCCGAGTTATAATCCAGGTGACATCTGTATTAGATCTCAATTATAATTATGATAATTGACAATATTAATGTTAGAGAATGACATACATACACTTGCGCGCGCACGAATTACGAATATATGGGAATCCCATTCTAATTTTATTAGTATTACTATCGTTATTACTGTTATTAATATCATTAGTGCTATTATCATTGTCATTGCCGTAATCATTATTATTCGAGGCACGTACATGCACTGAAGTATTTAGAAAGGCAGTTTACGCACATCTATTACTTACATGACTATCCGAGGGGGAAATTTAAGAAGGAAGGTAAGAGGAGAAAGTGAGAGGAAGGGGGCTTAAAAGAAAAGGCTGATGTGGAAGGGAAAACCGAATGGACTTGAAAGGAAAAGGGGATGGGAAGGGAAAAGGGAAAGGGAGAGGAGACTCAGAGAAGAAAAGGGGATGGGAGAGCGAGGGAATGGATAAAGGAGGGAAGTAGGTGGGGGAGTTTAAGGAGGAAGAGGGGGTAGTAGGAGGTGCCAGATGTAGGCCATAAAGTGGGAGGGGAGGAGTAAATATGAGGAGGGGAAAGGGAGAGGAAAAGTGAGGAAAGGAAAAGGCAAAAGAAAATGAAAGGGGAGAAGAGAGGCGAAAAAGAGGGTGAAAGAGGGATAGAGGAAGCACTTTTTTTCGTGGAATGTCTGCATGTAACGATAGTATGTCTATCTGTAGGAAATTTGTCAACAAAAACAGTATGTGTAAAATTAAACTTAATGAACCGTCATTTATAGTACTAGGTATGAGATTATATTAAAACGAATTGAAAACAAAAAATACTTGTGTAACTCAATTTCCAATGCTTGCCTCTCGATGTCTTTATCTGAAATTATTTCAAGAGCATCAAATAAAACCACAATGCCCACGCCCACTGAGACAGTTACCGGTCGACAGCCCGTCTCCCAGCAAATGATCCTCTCGCCTGCAACTGTCTTCCCAAGTCTACATAAGTATAATGGATAAATGTATGCACCTATATATATATATATATATATATATATATATATATATATATATATACATAAAGCCTATTTTTTTTTTTTTTTTTTTTTTTTTTTTACTTCCATAAAGTGGAAGTTAAATGAGGTTTTGCATTTTATTGTATCCACCGCGAGCAAGTTCCATATCCAAATCAGACAATTAGGTAATTCCAATGATCACAAGCATTTACTTGTCTTATCGACTTAACTATATCAACAAATCAAGATACATGGCCTTTTCTTTGATATTTAGGGCCCCCATAGAGGTTCAGAATTAATTTGAAGATATTCATCCCATGAATGTTATATTCATGCAAGGGGTTTTCGCCCCCTTCTTTTCTAACCCCCAACTCGATTTCTTCACCTCTTTACTCCATTGTTTGTCTTGTCTTGTCTTGTTTGCGAGGCCCGCTCTCCCAAACTCGCGCTCAATGGCCGAACCAGCAGTCATGTCAGACTAGTTTACCTTACAACGGCCATATGACTAACGAATTCGGACTCGTCGTTAACACAGCTGAACATAACGGGTTCAGAAAATTTCTCACAAAGATTAACACTTCTAAATTCGATAATGTGCTTTACAAACTACATAAATAAAGATAACTCAAAAATAGTAAATAACAGCAAATCATTTCGAAAAGTCTTTGTAGAATTTATTGGTGGCAATGCTACTTATTCTTGAGATTTCCCTTGATTATGGGTAAAAAAAAAAATAAAGAATAAAAAATAAAGCAGGATGGTGGTTTGGTTTGCTAGCTTCGCCCGGGCCTTCTAGATATGGCCCGGCCTGTGTCAGCTTTTTACTTTTTATCTCATTGAGTTGTCTGACACTCGGTGCTTACCGTGGCGGCGGGATTGCCAGCAAGCGCTCCTGCCGCCATGGTGTAAGCATTTCGCATAGCCTCTTTACCAGCACGGCGGCTGTTGTGGGCGGTCCATGTCTCAGGAATTGTGTATGGTCACAATTTTCTAGGTAGTGGACTAGTGTGGCGTTCGGCTCGCCGCAGTGCTTGCAGCACCATTCATCGCGTTCGATTGTTGGGATAATCTGTCATGCACAGTGGTAACCTAGGCGCATTCTGTGAAGAATGACTTCTGTACCTCTGTTGCTTACTTCAGAGAGTGCCAGTGGTTCATAGCCTGTGGCGTCTGAGTACCAGCTGGCCGAGGGGGAGGTTCTCGTTTCCTCTCTGTGGAGCTGCCGTAGGAAGGTACGACCGACCAAGGCACACTTCTCCATAAGTAATTTTCGGCTCGGTTTTATCGTCATGGGATTTGGGGGCATACCCCTGCCAGCGACGGCTAGTCTGTCAGCAAGCTCGTTCCCTCTGATGCCGATGTGGCTTGGGACCCAGTTGATGATACTTCTTCTACCCTGAGCAAGAATTCTCTGTGCCATTGTGAGAATCGTGGTCAGTAGGTAGATGTTGTCTGTGGGTGAGCTGTGCTGAAGACAGTCAATGGTTGCCCTGGAGTCTGTGTGTATGACCACGTGTCCTTCCCTTAGGGACGCGTGGCCTAGGGCTCCCATGATTGCAACTGCCTCTGCCTGTAGCGAGGAGGCGTTGTCTGTTACCCTCATGGATCGCGTGGCATCCCTAGCTGCAAAGCCGGCGCCTGCAGTGTGGCTCAAGGGATCGACCGATCCATCCGTGTAGTATGTTCTACTACCCGGAGGAGTGATGGCTGCAATGACCCTGTGGGCTTCTGCCTTTAGGCTAGGCATGGGGTATAGGCTCTTTTTCATTGACAGGCTCATTATGTTGAACTCTATCAGGCTCAGTGCCCACGGCGGGGCTTCGGCAAAGTCGGGGTGGGGGGAGTCCATGCCCTTAGCAAGAAGCTGTTCTTTGAGCTGATGGCGTATCAACACCCTGGCTGTATGAGACAGCCAGGAGTTGTTTGCAACGAGCTCGTTGTCTTGTTCGAGGCATCTGACTAATTTTTGTCTTAGGCTTGTGTTCCTGGGAGCCTGGATGACCTTTGACAGGAATTGTGTTGCCGTTAGATCGATTCGTGAGTCCAGGGGGAGAAGGTTTGCCTCCATCAGGAGGTTGAGGACCTTCGTCCACTTCGGGGCACCCAGAATGATCCTGGCAGCTTCATTTTGGACTGTTTCTAATTTGTCTGTGTGCTTTTTCTTTGCAGCAATTAGAGCGACTGAGGCATAGTCCACAATGGGCCGGACAGCATGTACATAGAATGATCTTAGTACTTTGTGTCTGGCCCCTATGCGTCTCCCAGTCATTGCTCTCATGACGGACAGTCTTGCTTTGGTTCGGTCAACCAGGTACTGGACCTCCTTATGGAAGGAGAGGGTCCGGTCTATCCTTACCCCAAGGTATAGGTAGTCCTTGACCCATTCTAATTCCACTCCCTGGATTTTCAGTCTTGTGCCTCGAACTCGAAAAAAATAAAAAAATAAAGCAGGAGACCTCTACAATGTGTTTCTTTAACAAAAGCTATTTCATACAATCAGAAATGTGGAACCTCATAGTAGACAAATGGCTGATGCTGCTATTACGTACAAGTAGTGGTTAATGGTTAATGGTTACAAATCAGGATAAATGTGCTAGACATCATAGGTCACACACTATAGAAAGGAGTAATAGTGAAAAGGGTAAAGAGGGGGTTGGTTGCTGATTAAATGTGTACACGTCAGAAGTCGTGTAGGAGTTCAGGAATTAACAAGGGTGATTAGAGCAAAGTTGTCAAAGGAAGAAGTGTGGAATTTTGCAAGGATGTCCTTGGGGTAAGGCAGGAATTAGCAAAAGTGAAAGGGGTCTAAGGGCGATTAGTTCACAGATTCAGGAAAATGTCAGAAGGGAGAAAATTCAGGGAAGGGGCTGTTGTGACAAATAGTTACACGTGTATCCAGGGGGAAGGGAAAATGGGGAAAGAAGGAGGGATGATGCAGCTGAAGCAGGGGGGAATGGGAGGGAGTGGAAGGAAGGGGGAACATGAATAGGAATTGGCAATTTCTTTGAGAGAAGAAGGAATGGGAGTAGAGAGAATGGAGGATGGATGAGGTGTAGGCATGTTATCTTGGGTCATAATTAGATAGTTTTGAATGTCTTCAAGAGTTTCTGCAGTGGAGCTGGTTGGGGAGGTCTGAGATACAAAGGTTCTTTTGTGTGGGGAAGAAGAGGGGACAGATGTTTAAGAGGTGGAGAGAGAGGTTGATGGAGGAGAGAATGGAGATGGAATGGAATGTTTAGCTTGTCTTGTGCAAGTAAGGGCAGGTACTCGAATGGTGATAGAGATTGGGGTGCCTAGATTTAGAATGGAAAATTATTTGACTAGGAGAAGGGAAGGGGCAGAATGAAGGACATTAAAATTATTAGAGTAAGGAGTGAGAGAAAAACCTCATCGACGTGCTTCCTGATGTGGTCAGACAGGGAGAGATTCTTCGCCAATGTAAATATTAGAGGGGAGGCCATGTCTATAGAATGTAATCTTAGCAATATTGGTTGGGAACTTACGACGGCCTCTCGGGGAGATGGTGTAGCATTGTAATGATACTGCATCATCATACATGAGGCAGGCGAGTAAGTCTTCTCCACAATGTGACCAATCCATGTCATAAACAGGGCAGTTGTTCAGGAAGAAGGAGACAGTCCCAATGCAAGTGTTGAGGGAGTGATGAGGTTGGACAGGAATGGATTTGCTAATGAAGTCAGTTGGGTTGATAATGCTATAGCTTGGTATTCAGATGTAACTATGACAAGGCAGGAAGGAAACTTTGCCTACTTGTTTTTGGAGACATTGCTGGAAGAGGAAAGTGCTGTCAGAGTATGGGGCTGTGTGTGTGGGGGGGGGGGGGATTACAAAAAATCAATCCCATTTGGCTGGGCTAAACAGAGTAGAGGTGGGGATAGTAGAAGAATGGCAACGTGTGGAAGAGGGAGTAGTGTTCAGTGAAGTAGTACTGCAGAGAGGTGGACAATAAGAGTACTAATAAAGGTGGATGGTGTAGTTGTCGAAGAAAGTTGTGGGAGCGGAGGAAATAAAGTAAAGGATATCGGGAGAGGAGGAATGTTTCCTAGAGATTAAATATTGACCTGGATGGAAGATTTGGACTCGACTGATGTGACAGTAGGCATTGAGGAGGGGGTAGTAGTAGCAGTGTTCAAAGGAGAGCCTAGAATCTGGGAGAAATAAAATCAGTGGGGCTATTTGATAAAGGGGTAAGCCTCAATGCCCCTACTGGCCAAGGTAAACCTAGGTTATGCAGGGAAGAGAAATAGTCCACCCCTCAGGGTACCCTAGAGGAGAAAGGGCTAAACAATTATACAGGGGAATAATGTGCCCATGGCTCCCCTAGACTGTTCATAACTGGCACAGTAAGCCATTCATCTTTTCAACACGACTCTCACACCTTAGGAAATGGATAGTAGAAGGGGTTGGAGAAGAGAAGGAAACAAAAAGGGGAAGCGGAAAAGACCATATAAAAATAGTTGAGTCGTGGATTGAGGCCCAAGGCCATGATTCCCAGGATTGATTCCCTGTCTCTATCTCCTAAGCTCCCCCACAGCAATAACAGGCATAGAATTAGTTGCTCCTCAGTGGAAGAGGATTGGGGATAAATTAGGATTTACAATTTTGTATTTACTTTGATAAATTGCAGTATTAATTGGTTAATTATGATGGCATATCACTTCTATAAGATTTATTCTTTACTGGTGTATATCCAGAATATCTATGGATCTGAATTATCTCATAAAAAATATATATTCATCATGAATAACTGTGTATAATAAATAATTCATATTTATCATAAATGATCATATTTATCTTTTACATATAATTATATTCATATTTATCATATACACTGACATATATTTCATACAAAGTGTGAAAACTAAAAATTCTAGACTGTAGTATTTTACATACAAGGATTGGAACATATCTTATATATTTGCAAATCCAGGATGTTACAAAGGGGGTGGGTCTTAACATATTTATGGGCATTTTCTAAGCATTCTGGAGAAAACTTTGGCACTCTTGTGTAGAGTAATGTATACATTAAGTCAACAGTAATTAGGAGATCTAAGATTTATGGTTTCCATAAGGTGAAAAAGGACTAAACATGGAGTATATATGCATGAATATTGTAATTTGACACAACTTAATTAACACTGTTACCTAAATCATTCACATAATGCTAAATACACCTGTTGTAGTAGTGCAATTTATTACACTAAAGACTGAAACCCTGGATCTGCCACAAAAAATAAATACAAAATTCAATCATAGGTGCTTCTGATCCTTTAGAAGGCACTCTACACCATATGATGTTTCCCTAAATCAATGAAATTGCTGTTACATTCTAAATCATCCAAGCTGGTGATTTATATCTGCCATTACATTTTGGTTAAATATGTCACATAAAGCCTCATCCAGTTTTTCCTCCAGAAGTTTTTCTGTTACCTCAAGCTCAATCAGATCCATGAGACCATCGGTAAAATGATCCAAGTCAGCTCTCACCAATTGAACATCCCTGTAAATGTTGAACAGAAGATATTATTGATTTTATTAGTCAGTGGTTTAATGAAATAAAACAAAATGTGTAAATTAATTAGACGAAATTAATAAAGCTCAACATTGCATTCTTAATATCTCCATAGAAGTAAAATTTGAAAAATGAGAAAAAATTGCAATACCTGGTTAAGGTATCCTTGTCCTCTGAAAGCTGAGTTATATATGTATTATTCATGCTTTCAACACGTTCCTTCAGATTCTTTCTTGTTTTTTGTAACACATTCTTGATTGGCAGAATATGACCATATTTTTGTAAGGCTTGACACAGGTCAGTGATGTACCAAGATCCTATTGAAAAGTAATAGCCATCATAATTTTTTGTACCTTCAAATCTGTGGCAGTTCAGAAAAAATAAAGTAGTCATTCAGATTTTTTTTCCTAGCCACAAGGTTTGAGTTTTGCAACAAAAAGTAATACAGCACACATGGAACAAGGAAATTGTCAGATGTGACTGTTATTTACTGCATCACAAAATATCTTATTTTATAAGTATGGTACCCAAAAACACTGGCAAGAAATGTGAGGCCATAAACCAGAAGCACTCTCAACCTTAATGATGGTCAGAGAAAGAGGGGCTCCTGACGAGCTGTGCCAGTTTGAAGAGGAACTTTAAAAAGGTTACACAGGTAATGCTTTGACCGATGGGTGACTACTTCAGCAAGTAAGAGATGGGGAACTCTAGGATGGCACTGTAACTAGTTGGCCTGGAGATGACAGCACAGACGAGCTGTGCCAGTTTAAAGAGGACATTTAACCCAATGTCGCCGGAGAAAATTTTTTAAAAAATGGGGAAATGTTGTGCCTATTTTCTATATTTCTGTGTGAAATGTCTGCCCATAGATGGCTCTGCTAGCGCTTAGCCACAAAGGAGTCACTTAGTAGACCTTGTGACCTCACGTGATTTGAATTGGCTGGAAAAACGTATTTTTTAGTAGTGCTATGAATATCGATGGTGTTATTTTTATTATAAACATAATTATCATAATGTTTTTTAATATTAATAACAGCAAAATAAGATAATGTAAAATATTTCGTAAATCAAAGAAAAGGGTGAGCGGGCGAGACGGGCAGTACTCCTAACTGGCTCATTGGTGACTTAGTACAAGTATAGCCATCTATGTGTAAAAACAATCAAAGAAGTATTGACAATAGGCATAGCACGTGTCTACCCGTTGTACCCGTCGGCAAGGGGTTAAAAAGGTTACACAGGCATGTAATAGATCACTTATGGAAACATCCAACTAGCCAGAGAGGAAAGCTGCATTACAGAATGGTCAAGGATCAGCCACCTTATACAGGTACCCTCAACGAGCCAGCTAATAGAGGCCCTGCTACCAAAAGATGCATCAGTCTTTGTCTAAGACTTGCTTTACAAATTCAGTCCTCTCCACCCAGAATTGTCAGTGTCACCTACATCAACTCATGTATCCAAAACACATGCCAAGAAGAGGATTAGCAAGTTTTGGATACAACTGATGATGTTGAAAGTGGCATGGGCAACCAGTATACAATATTTATGGAACAAAGTAAGAAAGATGCACAAAATGTTACATAAGGCAAATAGGATACCTGTGCATGAAACACTGAACTAGGATAGACTCTGATAGAAATTACTGAGATGAGATTATCTGATACTTCCCTTACCAAAACTATACTGATCAAAACAAGGTGTTCACATACAGTAATAAAACTGAGTGCTCAACATACAGTAGTGTTAAGAAAAACCTCTCAAACATACCCTCCATCTGATTCCTAAAGGCAGAGTATCCTCTTATTGTTGCTTGTGAAATGAGGCAGTCACTCTCCTGGTGAGCAACAACTGCGCCATCTTGTTGCAGAAACATTGCTGTTAAAAATAAGTAAAAAGTAAGAAATGAAACAAATGCATAAAATGTAACTTATTTTTTTGAACGAGTGAACAGAATAACCAAAAGTAAAGGAAAAAGAAAAAAGTGAAGAGGAAGAAGAGACAGGTATAAAGATATATGCTTGGAATATTTTTCTCTTAAATAAACTATTACTTACGTCTTAAGGCCTTTTCTCCTCTACATGCCTGAACGAAGTAAAGTCTAGGTTTGTTAAGAAGAACCCGACTAGAACAAAGTTTTCTAAGATCAGTAACTGACAAACAAGAACGGTCATGGAGGTAGATCTGATCTGAAAATTAAAAAGTATTTCTAATAAAGTTACATATATCTTATAAATCTATATTATGAATTAGGCATTGTATTTTTAATCATTTTCAGAGGTCATCAAATAAAACTGACAAAGCTATCAAACCATGAATCACTATTTACTGTTAATAGTCCTTAGGGTCAAAAAGAATAAATAAAAATCATCAAAATACTAACAAAAAAATAAAAAAAATAAAAATCCATACCTTGTTCATCTCCATGAGTCATAACACATACAGCCAAGCAGGAAATAAAAGCCAGTCGGACATCAGCACGAAGCCTTTTGAAGTACTGGTTTATTTGCTCATAGTCGGGATTGTCAAAATGCATGACATGAAACCCAAACAACTTAAATGTGCCTGTAAGTCGCTGTTTGTCAACGTCTGACCCATGCCGCTCATTCAGTGGTATCTAAATAACAGTTCATAGTTAATAAAAGAGATTTTGCAAGAGTAAAAGAGTATTAGCAAGCAAATATGCTGACTTTACTTAACAAACAAATAATCCTATTCTTGTGATCTGTATTCCTGTACAATGTTTCTTACATATGCATAATTCTACACACACTCATGTACATAAACTTTTTAAAATGTTATATATGTGTGTGGGTGTGTGTGTGTGTGGGTGTGGGTGTGGGTGTGGGTGTGGGTGTGGGTGTGGGTGTGCTTGTGGATGTGTGTGTGTGTGTATGAGTACATATATATGTACATATATACACATATATGTACTTATATATACATATATATAAACATATGCATATAATATATATGCATAAATACACATATATATACATATATATACATATATATTTGTATATATATGTACATATATATTTATATATGTATATATATCTATATATATGTATAAATATGCTTATATATATACACATATACATGTGTATGTGTATGTAAATATGTATGTGTATAAATGTATATATGCATATATATATATGCATATATATATATATACATATATATAAATGCCTATGTACATATATGTATATATTTGTAAATATACATATATACATGTATATATACACATGTATATATGACTATATATACATATATATATAAATATATATACATATATAATATATGTATATGTATATATATGTATCTATAAGTATATTTGTATATGTATATATGTATATATTTGTAGATATGTATATATATTATATATATACATTATATATAAATATATATGTGTTTGTATATATAATGTATATATATATACATTATATTTGTATATATATATGTATATAAATGTATATATGCATATATATATTATGTAAATACATTATATATACATGTATATATAATGTATAAATGTATATATTATGTATATATACATTATATATATGTATACATAATGTATATACATAATATATACATTTATACATTATATATTCACACATATATATAATGTACATATATGTAGATATTTGTTATACATATATATACACATACATATATATATATAACATACATATACATACACATGCATATATACATAATATGCATATATAATATATATAATATACATATATATAAATATATATGTATATATACATATATATACATATATATACATATATATACATATATACATACATATATACATATATATACAGACATATATATAATATATATATATATATATATATATATATATATATATAACTAAAATTAATTTTAAAATGTATTTTTTAACATCAGCCCTTATCTTCTATCTGTCTATCTTTTTTTATCTGCCCCTCTCTCTATCTATCTATTGCTTGACTGACTGACTGACTGACTACTGACTAATTAATTAAATCAATAAATCAATCTATATATACATACAAAACATACATCTCAAAAATCTCAGTTTTGGTTAAACTTGTCACTTCTGCACATTGATACAAAAACCTTCACAATACAAAAAAAAAATTTTTTGCATACTGGACATTTCCCTTTTATTGACGGGAATATTTTAAAAAAAAGGAAATCTTAAAGCCCCTTCATTTTTTCCCAAAATTAAAAAATACAGAAAAAGTTTAGGCAACCTAAAATTCCACTTCTAGATATAAAAACAAGTGGAAACTTCGGAAAAGGGCCCCAAAAACCACGCGGGTTTTCTTACGGGCCCTATAATCAACGGCTAACCCTTACACCCCATAAAAAGAAACTGCACTGTCAGTGAAGTTCCAAAACATAAGCAAAAAATATTTCCCTGGTGTCCCACAAGCCCTGTCACCCCTCTTTTTGGGCCATACCGGCAAAGACACAAAGAGGCCCTTGCGATCACTGTCAAGGCATTGCAACTCTTTGAATACCTGAAACAGTGAAAATTACATAAATGTCAAACTCACAAAAACATATCTAAAATTTTTTTGACAAGATATTAACAAAATATTAAAATTTAAAATTTTACATATAAAAATAAAAAAATTAAATAAAATTTAAAAATTTAAAAATTTTAAAAAAAATATAAATAAAATATATAATAATAAAATATAAATATATAAAATAAAAAATATAATCCAAAATATATAAATTCAAAATATACAACAATAACTAATATATGTAAAATTTTAATTTTTATATAAATATATATTTATATGTATAAATATGTGTGTGTGTTATATATTTTTAATAATTTATTATAAAATTATATATAAAAATATTTTAAATATATATATAAATACATAAAAAAATAAAATAAAATTTTTAAAAATTTAAATATTAAATATATATAAAAATAAAATATAAAGCATAATAATAAATAAAATAATATATAATAATTTTTTTCTATTAAAAAAAATATAAATATAATTGTGTGTGTTTGCGTGTGTGTGGTGGGGTGTGTGTGTGGTGTGTGTGTGGGGTGGGGTGTGTGTGTGGTGTGTGTGTGTGTGTGGTTTTGGGGTGTGGGGTGTTATGAACATATATTAAAAAGTATTTTATATGCATTTTTTTATATGGGAAAAAATTTTATAATATTATAAAATATTTATATAAATATTGTATATGTAAAAATTGTATAATTTATATGATAAATGTATTTTGTATTTTTTGCATTTTATATAAATAATATGCATAAATATCCATATTTAATTTATTTGTAAATATGTGTAAATATCAAAACCCATATATTTTAATAAAAAAAAATATAATTAAAATTATATATAAAATTACATTACATTTATTATCTATATAAAAGGGAAATAATTGATAAATTTTAAAAAATTTTAAATATTTTATATATATGTGTATATATACATAAATATAAAACCCTATAAATACATATAAAAATTTTTATAAATATAAATATTTAAATATATTTAAAAATATATATATATATAAAAAATAACCCTTTCCCCAAACGGAAATGTCATGTACACCATGCATCCCCCACTGTGAGTTTACTTTTTTTAAAATTGTTTTTAACATAAAAGGCTACCCCGGGAATAAATCACCAAGAGCCAATTATGAGTCCCTGCTTGTCTTACCTGTTTCCCCCTCTTTTTTAAATTTTAAACCAAAAAATTTTAAATTTATCTTATTTTGCTTTTACAATTTTTATAACTTAAATTTTTAATTATAATTTTTAAAAAAAAAAATAACACCTTCGATATTCATAGCACTATAAAAAATCCCTTTTTTTCCCACCAATTCAAGGAAAGGGGAAATCGGGGTAAGGCAGACCCAAACTATGTGTAGAGACATTTCAAAAAAATATAAAAAAAAAAAATTCACTGCATTTTCATTTATTTTCCCCAGCATCACGGGGTTTTAAAACATTAATGGACAGTACATCTACCCCTGCATTTCGGGCATCAACGGGTTATTCAAAACTCAAAAAAACAACCTTTCAATTAAAAACCTTGTGTAAAGTTTTGGTTTAACCCAGAAACCAAGATGGTCCTTCTAGCGGGTCATAGCGCCCAATGATTAGAGTGCTAAAACAATAGCAAAAAACGGGGCCTTTTTTTCTACTCCTAACACAATTTATTAATTTTTTCAATGCATTCCTGAAAAAGAATCAAAATTAGCATTAAATAGTTTGTTAGGGTATTTTCTGTTTGTTTTTTTATTTTCAAACTAAACCCAAAGGTTGGACATTTACAACAAAAACAAGGCAAATAACAAAACACAAATCAATTTAACCCAAAAGCACAAACTAGAGATTTCCCTAAACCTTTTTATCTGCCCTGGCTTATTTTCTACAAAAGATAAAAAAACTTGTTTCCCAAACTGATCCTGATCCAACACAAGGAATACAAGACTAATAGCCTCGTTTTTCATCTAAATCACTTTAAAATTTTTTCTTTTCCCTTTCCCCACAAAATATTTAGAACCCTTATATACCTTTTTCCAAAATGGATGAAATGTTCTGCAGCAAAAGTGACTCCTCCCCTTTTGACATCAGTTTAAAATACTTAAATAAACCCACAAATTTAAACAGAAAGAAATTTACATATAACCATGAATTTCAAAATAATACAAAATAAAATTCTTGGTTTTTTATGCTAACTGGGAAGCACGAAACCCTTTTTACAGACTTGTTAAAGAAAAGAAAATTCAAATAGAGCTTTTAGATTTATAAAAACATTATTATATAAAATACTAAAAAATGAACTACCCCCCAGGTGATTTTCATACACAAAGGGAGGAAACAAGACAATTAAATTTTTAAAGGGATGCATATAAAAAAAAAAAACACAAAGCTATCCTTTAAAAAGGAAAACAAATAAACAAAAACTGCTATTTGTAATATAACAATTTTGAGGGCATAACAGAGGGGTTTTAAAATTTGGGAAGC
>NC_061823.1:11837319-11839819 GCF_019202785.1 Penaeus chinensis | reverse complement strand
TTTCAGAACTAAACGGATGGTTGGACATGACAACAAAAACAAGGCATATAACAAAACACAAATCATTACCATGCACAAACTAGAGATTACCCTACCTTGTATCTGCCATGGCTTATTTTCTGACAAAAGATAAAAGCTCGTCGTCCAAGCTGATCCTGATCCAACACAAGGAATACAAGACTAATAGCCTCGTATTCATCTAACTCACTTAAAATGTTCTTTCCTTCCACACTGAAAATATTTAGAACCCTTATATCACCTTGTCCTAAAATGGATGACTGTTCTGCAGCACAGTGACTCCTCTTATGACATCAGTAATATACTTAAATATCTACAATTTAAGCAGAGAGACTGTACTATATATCCATGATTACAAAATAATACAAAATAATATTCTTGGTTTCATGCTAACTGCAAGACACTGTACCATTTCTTACAGACTTGTTAAAGAAAAGAAAATTCAAATAGAGCTTTCAGATTTATAAAGCATTATTATATATATACTACATATGAACTACCATCCAGGTGATTTTGCATACACAAGCATGGATAACAAGACAATTAAATTTGAATGGCATGCATATAAAAAAAACACAATGCTATCTTCTTTACAAGGAAAACAAATAAACAAAATCTGCTATTTGTAATATAACATTATGAGGACATATCAGAGGTAAGCTTCTAATGACAAATTATTTCACATTACACATTTTCCATATCTTTCTCTCAAGATATAACAAAACTATCCCTTTTTGCACAACAAAATCTAACACAATTTTTATCAACATCACTGAATAGTGATAAGGATTTTTAAAATCTGGCTTTTCTAAAACCTCTATATTTGCATTTAAAGTATTCAAATTACTTTGAAATTAATTTTCAAAATGTAATACTAATATATACATAAATTATTCCTAAAAATACATACTTTAATTTCAGTGTTGCCTTTAATAAAGCTTCCGCAGGCTGAAACACACATCCAGCCATTGGAGAAAGTGACGCAGCATCTCGGACCACAGCCATGATCTGCTACTTGATGTTCCTGAAATGAGTTTAATTCATTTTAAATCAACACTGTTATAAAAAATGTATATGTAATCTGATAACAATATATACTTTGGAATATATAAAAGATCATATACTGAATAATATATATGACATAAAAAATACACATCTAATATAGAAATGACAACACTAAATAAATATTTATACATAATATAAAATACCAAAAGACAAGTCATTATCATATACTTAATTAGAAATCATATGCAGACAATATATATGAGATATAGAAGATGATAGAACAATGATATATATATATATGCACATATATACATATATGCATACACACACAAATATATATATATATACATATATATACATATATATACATATATATACATATATATACATATATATATAAATATATATATATACATATATACATATATATATACATACATACATATATACATATATATTTATATATATTACATACAGACATACACATATGCACCTGTCAACTGTCAATTCTTTTCATCAATATTGCACGCTCTGTATCAGATGGTAACCAAGATACGGCCTTAGAGGGTCCAGGGGAGTGAAACCCCCTCGGTTTGGGACATATACAGGCCAGGTTGAGTCGGGTTGGGTCGGGTTGGGTTGGGTTGGGTTAGTTTAGGATAAGCTAGCTAGGCTATGTTAATTTAGGTTTAGTTAAGTTAGGTTTCATTATGTTACTTTATGTTACATTAAGCTGCGTTACTTTGCATTTTCTGAGGTAAATTTGATAAGTGATAAGTTTGGGTAGATTAGTTATGGTAAAATTTGGTGTGATTTGACTTAAGCAGGTCACTTGAATCAGTTAGGGGAAAAATGGAAACATCTCTTCAGCCCCACAACAGAATATTACATTTAAATCAAATCATATATGTAAATAATAATAATAATAATACGTTTACACTTCACTCGTAAAATCAGTACGACACCTCCACTACTTATCATTTTTTACAATAATGATAAATAAAATCTTTCTTTCACTTTTCACAATAACTTTCCATCGTCATTCGCTACAGTGGTATTATGCATTTGGGAACTAGAACAAACAGTCATAACGACACTCTAATAAAATTTGACGCAAAACTTACGTGGATTTAATGAATTAATTGCCGAGAGACGGACACTTGTTGCACGGCCTAAGAAACTGCGTTGAGAGCTATGTCGTCATCGCGAAATTGGGGATTCCCCGATTGCTTTGTTTACGTTTGATCTTTAATCATTCTCTCTCTCTCTCTCTCTCTCTCTCTCTCTCTCTCTCTCTCTCTCTCTCTCTCTCTCTCTCTCTCTCTCTCTCTCTCTCTCTCTCTCTCTCTCTCTCTTCCATCAACCTCTTTTCTTCTTTTTTCTTCTTTCTTCTCTCTCTCTCTCTCTCTCTCTCTATCTCTAATCTTCTTCCTTTCTCCCATATTCTTTTTCATCTCTCTTCCAGCCTCCTTCCTTC
>NC_061823.1:11824819-11832319 GCF_019202785.1 Penaeus chinensis | reverse complement strand
AACCATTGCAGCCCCACATCACCTCCTTCTTAAGAAGAAACAGCCCTGGAAGTGGGAAGTGGGACGAGAAACAAGAAGAAGCCTTCAAGGAGCTGAAGAGAAAGCTTGTATCAACATCCATGGTCAGACGGCCAGATTTCACCTGAAAATTTCAGCTGCACACTGATTCCAGCAGCATATCCCTTGGTGCAGTGCAACGTGATGACCAAGGGTTACCACATGCTATCGCCTAGTATAACAGATGGTTGCGGGATGCCGAAACCCGCTACCCTGCCATTGATTGCGAAGCATTGGCAGTGGATGAGGATGTTCACTTGCTATGCACCCAGGAATTTACAGGACATATGAGAATCTCCCTAGCATGTTTTATTGTACCAACATGCTCTGTGATGTCCGAAAGTATATGGAACACTGCACCAGTTATCAACAGTCACGAGGAGTACCCCAGGGAGTTTCGATGGCCGAAGCTACCCTGGCACTTTACCCTCTTGGACGGGTGTCGAAGGACATCCTGGACTTAAAGCAGGCACCAATGAGGTGGGGACTAACCATACTTGACCAACACTCTCGGTATATTGAGATAATACCACTGAGAGATATAACGGCATCCGGAGTACATCGAGCATTTCTGGATAACTGGGTGACTTACTCCGGCTCTCCTTTTGTTATCCAGACGGTCAAAGCGTTTGCTTCCTCTTTCTAGACTGGGTTTACATGCCTGCTCTGATTGGTTGATAAACAAATCCTCCGGTGAGGGATCTTCGTTTATCTGATTTATATATTTTCTTTTAGTAGCTAGACTTTTGTTTTATGTCCGCTTTAACTATTTAAGGAGGTGCTGTCTTTCCATCAATATTTATTATCTATATTCATAAATAAAAAAAAAGAACACGCGTACACGACCACCTACTCCGACCAGCTGAACCCTGTCTTTCGGGTACACACACATACGCACACAAATATAATATAATATATATGTGTGTGGGTCAGTGTATGTGAGTCGTCCTAACAGCTGATGTACTGATGACAAACACACATACACACACACATGCACATACACACACACACACACACACACATATATATATATATAATATATATAATATATATATATGTGGGGGGGGGGGTAGGTTTGTGTGTGTGTGTGTGTGTGCATAAATGAGGTTAGGGTTTGACACAACAAAAATGACAGACAAGCTTTCCGTACCATTACTATTGCGCAGTTATTTTCACCATATATAAATTTAGAGAACTTATTTAGCTGAAAAAAAAAAAAATCTTTAGTCCTTACATTCTGAAATACAACTCGCTTTTAATTTTCTTTTGCATCACAAGATTATGTTTCGATTCAATCAATTGTGCCAATGATAACATTTTGTAAGTATTCTAAGAAAATACGGTACACTTATATATCCTGTCTCGGCCACAGTTATCCACATTTCCTCTTCACATAACGAGTGAACAAAAACAGTCATTATATATATGGGGAAAATCCCGACCTGCCTAATGCTACGGGCGAGTCACAAAGTAGTTTTCAAAGCCTTTTTTCGCGAAGATTCATAGACATAATTGCAAAATCTTAAAACCTTTTTTTTTTCTTTCACTGATGAAGTTCGGTGTTTATTGCCTTTTGACGCCCCCTCTTTCACAGTTGTTTATCTATTCTCTTCTTGTATGAAGTGGATATTTTATCTTCGAACTATTTTTTTTTGCTCTTTTCTAATCCATATATGATGGTAGATGAAATATGCCAAGAGTTTTTTAATGCATCTGCTGGCAAGACCAATAATTACTCGAAAGAGATATTTCATGTTTCTCTATTTACCATTTTTTACTTGGCTCGTAATTTAACTTAAGCACTGCATTTAAGAGTAACTGAATGATTATTTTTTTTTCTTTTACGACGCAATTTAAGCTTAGAGCATATAAGTGACAAAGATTCATCCTAAAACTGGTATTCTTTTCTTTGTGAAATCAAGATGCATTATTTAGTAGCCATGGAAAGTTTGTATTTAGGAAAGTATCAACAATTTAAAAAAAAAAAAATTACAAGTTAGGTCAGAAGGTGGATGATCGCAGCTATTCACATTATCTGCCACATATGAGGTAAAAAAGGTACGTTAGTGTCTTTTCTACAATTTGTACAATTTGTCGTTTTGAAACTCAAAAGTGTAAGACAGACATCCCACGAAAATATAACTTACATCAAGGATTTCCATTAGTCATAGATGTTTCCGCATGGATAGTAGACTTGGCCCCTTCCAAGCATTTGGAGGAGTTGAGAATTCTGATGGTTCAGCAAATCGCAATAATATGTTACTTGAATTTATTAACATCAGTAAAGATATATACGGAGTGCGTGTAGTTCATTTCCTTTTTCTGTGTGCTTCTAAATGCAAGAATAAACTGTGTGTGCATGTGTATGTGTATGAACACATATACAATATTATATATAAGTACATATATATTTCATTCAAACATACGTATGTTTTTGTTCTTGTCATTATTGTTACATTAGTGATGATGACAGGTACAATATCGCCCATAGGAACTTCCAGCTACTTCACCCCGCAACCTCCCACCAAAGGGAAAACTTGTGTCTCCCTTAAACAATACTAAATCAATACCGAAATATGCATGCAGGTATTCCCGCTGACAGGGGCGTTCGTAAACATCAAAATCAAACTGGTCACTCAAAGGTTATGGCACTCAGAACTATAATTTTGAATGACACAAACAGTCTGTTTATTGCTTAACTACTAACAAGTATCAGTTAAAAGACCCCGTCATCATAATACAGGTATATAGTACCCTGTCTCATCACTAGAGAGATAAATTTTTACTGAATGGCATACACAATTCTAAATCGTATCATAATCATATCAACTGCAAGAATATGAATGAGTCTACCCCAAACAAGAACCTCAGTTTAGTTCACCTGAAGACTTCAGAAACTCGTGTTTAAATTATTCATAATCCTGCCACAGTGGCTGAATGATAGTAAATGAGGAAAAAGCAGTATTAGATGGAATTTATCAGTCTGATACTTCCGGAAAAAATCTCATTGACCATAAAAATTAGTCTCTGAAAGTTTTCATAATTTATGGAAAAATTGCCACATGTATTAGACATAATTTCTGACGTAAATTCATTGTAATTATCTACAAGCATCTGAAACACGTGACATCACACCGTGTGATAACTGACTCGACTCGCATATTAAACCTGTTGAAAATTACCCTTCTCTATCATGAACCACTTGTGTCCATGGGACTGACCATGACACCGCTTGACCTGAAATCAGCCGGCTGGAGGTGCCGCAGCTCAGAATTTTAGGACACACACAAACGAATACTTATCCTAAGGCAGGAGTCTCCAAAGTTGTCCATAGTGACACTGGTACTATCCAAGGTGATCAAAAACTGACATTCGTATAAGAAGTAATAATACACGAAACATAACTTATTGATACACGATATAATTTTATACATAGTTAATTCTTATTGTCTCCCTATTTTACAGGAAGAGGGAGTTAAGTGATAGCATAGTTAAGATACACGCACCAAATGACAACAGATTCTCCTCTAAGTATATTTCCCAGTATTGCATGCGACATATTAATCTATTATGATGTGTTTCCATGTATGCCAATAAGTTTGAACATTTTTATGTTGAATTCCAACATTATATTCAATATTTTGTACATCGCATAGGATTTCCACACTAATAGTAAACAGCCTTTCCTTTTTTATTTCATTAGTTTTCATAAGAGACATTCACAGAAGGGAGGGAATACAGACTAATTTTCCATTACTGAGGTGTATGGGAAGCAGGGTTTAGTATGCAGTTCGTCTCACTAATGTACATGGAAACAGCACTTAACTTGAATTACTATCACTATTTATCTTGTTGTACATGCCTAGAGGTCGACGAGAAATTAGGGATTCCGTGAAGGGGTTAGTGGTCGAAAAAGTCTGGGGACCTCTGACCTAAAGTGTTCTGATATGTCATCATCCACTTTATCAACAAATGCTTGATGTTTAAATGCTATGAACAGGTGTGGCAATAAACAAAAGCTATGAACCTTATCACTAACACTCAACCAATAAACAGGTTTGTTTGCAATCCAAATTAGAATAGTATTGAGAAATAAACTCTGAAAGCATTTGCTGCTTTTGCTGGAACACATATTGGTCATTTCGCCGAAAGCCTATTTCACAGACAACCTTTTGACCGAATTTCTATTTCTCATATGCAAAGACACATGGGACACCTTAGAGGGAGAGCCAGACCCGCGTCAGCCAACGGTGATTGGCTAACAGGCGGTGTGGTTCTCCATCTCGGGTGTCCTAAGTGTCTCTGAGTGTGAGGTCAAATAGATGAGGTCACACAGGATGAGCTAAACCAAAGTATCACAAAGTCCACAATGACCATTTTCATTTACTCAAGATCAACAAAGACTAGTATTCATTCAAAAATAAAATAGAAGACAGCCTTCATTTAAAAAAAAGAATGAAAAATAGAGGTATGCATCAATAGGATAATGATAATAATAATAGACGCAGGCATCTATTCAAAAATATAATACAGGCAAGCATTTATTCCAAAGCATGGTAAAAGGAAGTATATATATTCAGAAACAGAAGAGTCAAGCATTTATTTAAAACAAAAATAAAGGCAAGCATTTATTCAACAACACAATATAAGTATTTATTCAAAAACAGAAAAGAATCAAGCATTTACTCAAAAACTGAAAAGAGGGAAGCATTCATTAAAAAATAATACACGCAAGTATGTATTCAAAAACATGAAAGAGGTAGGCATTTATTCAGGAACATAATAGAACCAAACATTCATTAAAAAAATAAAAGACCCAAGCATTTATTCAGGAACAAATAAAGGCAATACGGTACCTAGCCTTACTTTGTTTTATTTCTTCTTATGGGAAGTGATATATAATGGTACATATACCTTTGAAGTACAAAATAAATAAATAAATAAATAAATAAAATAATTAAAAAGGAACAAAAACCGCTACAGTGTACGGATTTTTATGAAACATTTCGGTTCAGCTGTCTGTTCGGCCATTAGTATCAGAAAATACCAATTCTTTCATTGCGCATTATCGAAGTAAGGGCGAATATTTCCATTAGATATCCCGACTACAGCAATACCGACCAGTTTGGAAGAATGAACAAACTATCGTGAAATGCCATCGTGAAAGAAAGAAATTATGTCACAAATAAGAAAATGTCATCACAATAAAAAAAAAAATGCCTTCACGAAAAGGAAGAAAAATCATTACAAAAAAAAGAAGGAAGTTTTATTATACTAAAAAAGAAAGGAATGCCATTCTGAAAAAAAAAATCCGTCATCAATACAATTTAAAAAAAACGCCATCAAGAAATGAAAAAAATATATCTACATGCCATTACAAAAGAAAAAAAGAATTGCCACCAACAGAAAGAAAGAAATTCCACCACAGACGAAAAAAAATGCGATCACAGAGAAACGAAGATGTCATCACCTCCAAAAAGAAATCAAATGTCCCTAATAAAATGAATAAATACCATCGTAAAATGACACAACAAAAAGAAAGAAATGTAATCACAAGAAAGAAATACATGGCAGCCATAAACAGAAAGGAATTCAGAAAACGTAACGCATGACAAGTGCCAAGAAATATTATAAAAAAGAGGAAGTCAGTGTAATCACAAGAAGAATTAACTACCGACACACACACACACAAAAAAAAAGGAAAATAAAATGTCAGCCAAAAAGTAAACAAATCCCACCACAAGAAAAGTACCCATGCCGTTGCAAAAAGGAAGAGATGCGGCAAATAAATAAATAATTAAAAAAAAAAAGGCCACTGCAAATAATATAGTACAAGTCTCATGAGTCGACTGGCTGGAGCTTAGGATTAGCACCAAACCCTGGTGCATAGGATTCGTATATTGCTAGGGAGGGATAAGAATCTTCCTGAAGAGGTCGATGGCCATTTTGTATTATGGAACATCCGCCATGCCTACCAGACCCTTAGAAAGATGAACTCTCCACAGACGACTGCAGTTCGTCCAGGATATGGACACACACACACACACACACACACACACACACACACACACACACACACACACGCACACACACATATGTATATGTGTGTATATATATATTATATATGTGTGTGTGTGTGTTTATTTATATATTTATCTGTATATATGATATGTGTATATGTATGTGTATATATCTATCTATCTATCTACACACACACACACACACACACACACACACACACACACACACACACACACACACACACACACACATATATATATATATACATATGTATGTATGTATGTATGTATACATATATACATATATATATATGCATACATATCTATATCTATCTATCTATATATATATGTATATATACGTGCATACATACATATATATATATTCATATATATATATATATATATATATATATATATATATATATATACTTACATACATCCATATATATATATATATATATATATATATATATCGAAGGCCACCATCAGTCGATGTCGACTATGTTTTTGTTGCTGTTGCCCATGTAGCATGTAGCATCTGAGTCTCTGGAAACCCTAGGGATGGATCTCGAAGCATTTAGCAATAAAGCGAAGCCTCTGGGGCTAGAGGTCTCCTGGACCAAGACAAAAATCGATGACTCTGGGGGCCTTCAAGGAGATCCTGTTCAGTCAGTATGTGCTTGCGGTGAGGTCATCGAGGTCACAGAAAGCTGTATATGCCTTGGTAATGCTGTTCATGACTCCAAACCTCCGGGCTATTACAGTGGTAACGTGCCGGCCTCTCATCCGAGGGGTCGGCGGTTCGCGCCCCGCCCAGGCGCGAGAAGTTGCAATTGTCGCCTGGAGGTTACTGCTGTGGCTGGGCACCACAGCGGGTAAGGACTAAGCCGAGTCAGCATTAGCTGACACACGTTAGCGAGTCGGCATTAGTCGGCACAGGCCGGGCTCCCCACATGGGCATACCCCGGGCGAAGCTGAGCTTCGCATATCGTACTTATCCTTCATGACTCCGGGCTGTCAGACCAACAGGTCAATAGACGGACTGACCTGGCAGCAAGGTCATGAAATCTCTCGACAAGAGTATTTGGAAATGCCGGTACCAAGCACCAAGCAACGTGTATGTAATTGCCAGTTTTACTCAGCGTGGCATGGTTGGTTTAGAACTGGCCCTCCGGTCTCATACCCGGAGTGGCCTAGGTTCGAGGCCAGGTCAGAGAGGATAATTATATATCTATATCAATGTAATTTTGCATTATTCCATCTTTCATATATATACCTCAATATATCTGACTTCGATTTCGAATTTCTAAATCAATTTCCACCGTGTGCCCACGGGGAGTGTGTGTAAAACTTTTGAGAGGGTCGCATGGCATGGTTGGTTTATTACTGGCCCTCCAGTCTTATACCCGGGGTGGCCTAGGTT
>NC_061823.1:11792319-11794819 GCF_019202785.1 Penaeus chinensis | reverse complement strand
TTTCCATTAAAAAAGTAAAAAAAAAAAAAATAGTATCTATTATGAGGCATTTAGCACCGTCGTTTTTTCTCACTGACTTAACGTTGGCAAAATAGTAGAAATATTTGCATTTTATGGTATCACCGTTATTTTTCTTCGGCATTTGTTATTATTAAACTACAATTCATATTGTAAATTCTTTTATCTGGCCAGCCCCCCCCCCCCCCCCCCCCCCATTCCATTGACTGTTGTTGCTGTGGGTGTAAACAATACGTAGCAAGACCGGTGGCACTTCTACAATGTAATTAAAAATTCACCCTCGAATGGAGCCGCCGCTTAAAAAGACACGATTCGTCAAACGGAAGAGGGAGAGACACGGCAGACAGACCAAGCCACACAGTGGCTTGGTCTGTCTGCCTGCCAACATTAAGACTGAGGCTTAATGTTAGGGATCGCCTCTGCCTGAACCACAATCCTCAACCTAATCTTCCACAATCTCTTCTTCTCCTCTCCCTTTTCTTCTCTTCTCCATCTTCAAACATCCACTTCCTAAGGTGTGAGAGCCGTGTTGAAAGGATAAAAGTCGGATTTTGTGCCAGTCATGAACAGCCTAGGGGAGCGGCCCGGAATTCCCGTTTAGTTGCCTACCCCTTACCCGTAAAGGGGACCCTGAGGGGTGGACCATTTCTCTCCCCAATGAGTCTAGCCGCTTTATATACTAGACCCACTGATTTTAATCCCCCTAATTCCCTAACCCTAGGCACTCCTTTGACCAGGACTCAACATCTATTATCACCTCAGTCCAGTCCAAATCATCCACCCAGATCATTACTCAACCTCCAGGAACATTCCTCCTCTCCTAACATCCTCTACTTCATCTACCCCTCCTACCGTATTACCACTCAGCAGTCTTATTATCCATCTCCCAGCAGTACTACTTCATTCACTCTCACCACTCTCTCTTCCACAGGACCCCGTTCGTCTACTACCCCTATAACTTTTAAAGTACTCTGTTTAGCCCAGCCATATGGGATCGATTTTTTGTGATCCCCTCTACAGCCCCTTAATCTGATAACATTCTCCTCTTCCAACAATGCCCCCCAAAACAAGTACACAAAGTTTCCTTCTGCAGCCTTATCACAGTTACAACTGAATACCAAGCTAAAGCAATATCTACCATGACTGACTTTACTGGTAAACCCATTCCTGCCCAGCCTTGGCCCTCCCTTAATACCTGTACCGTCACTGTATCCATCTCTCCAACAAGCTGCCCTGTCTACGACAAGATAACATGCTTACACCTCATCCATCCTTCATTCCCTCTGCTTCCATTCCCTCTACACTCAAAGTAATTGATATCCAACCTCCTCCTATTCATATTCCCCCTACACACTTTCTTCCCATTCCCTATCAGCACATCTAGTTTCCCCTGCTTCATCTGTATCATCCTCCCTTCCTTCCCCATTATCCATTCCGATTCCTGCTGGATACACATGTGACCCTTTGTCACAACAGCCCCCTTCCCTGGATCCTCTCCCTCCTGCCATTTTTCCTAAAACTATGATCTAATTGTCCTTAAACCTCCCTTTTTCTTTCTGCTAAACTCAACTTTAGCCCACGAACATCCTTGCAGAAAACCAAACTTCTTCCTTTGGCAACTTTGACCTTATCACCCGTCTTAACCACAGCTAAAGTCCATTTACTCACTCTCTCTACCCTAACCCCTTTTTGCCCCTTTCAGTGACATACTGTTCTGAACTGCTATACGAATTTTGACATGTAGCACATTCAATAATCAATTAACCCTCCCTTTATACCTTTTTCCCTAATACACCTTTTGATAGTATTATATGACCTTTGATGTCTATCAAATTTATTTTGCTTGTAACCATTAATCATTAAGCATTTTATCTGATCTTTACTTTGTGTTAATACTTCTTTTAGTGACTTATTCATCATATCCTAGTTGACCTGGAGATTGGTTGATACTGAGATTGAAATTGAAACATTTAATAATCTAAACATTTACAGTTTTATTAGCTGAACAAGTATATATTACATAATATATACAAAGAATACTATGGGGTTTATCCTTTTGAGAAATGAAGTTATCTTTAAGGTTAGAGAAATCGGACCTACTTCCCTGTTCTTAAATCTACTTCCTTGTCATTTAAACTTGCCAGACATAATTCAATGAACCTGTAGTCTAACTGTATCATATATTTTGAAGATACATTGTATCCTCGATTACAGTCCAGTTCCCCCTTGATTTTTTGCTTCTTGATTGTGGTCGAAGTATTTTCGTTTGAATTTCATCTCTAGTAGAATCTGAGCTTTTTTGGTATTCTGTTTTTCAATTACTGAATGGGACAGTAAGGTCACCTAATATCATAATGCTTCGGATTCCCGTTCTAAAAGAGCTATGGAATCCGCGTATCAGAATCTCTACTACCTTTATTACTGTTACCATGTTCTTTGAGTCTTTTATTACCTTATTTTGTTGTTGTTGCAGTTTTTCAAA
>NC_061823.1:11767319-11769819 GCF_019202785.1 Penaeus chinensis | reverse complement strand
AGACAGACAGAGACAGAGATAGAGACAGGGAGAGTATGTGTGTGAAAGCACTATCGTACATATATGCCTAACAGACATCGAAAAGAGAGGAATCAAATACAAATCTATTAATATAAATAAACCTTCCCATGTTATTCTGTCGCTTAAGAGTTAGTTAATAAAAAGGAAAAAGGTTAACCTCATCTCAGTAAGCCAGCCGAAGCAACGAGCGTGTTATTATAGCACGTGGAACCAGCGAAGTGATATCGTAAACACTTTTTTATTGGCACTGACCTGGTATGCGTAACGAACTTTTAATATTTCTTATCCTCTCTAAAATTATTTACGTTTTTATCATACACCTTCGTAGGGAAATTGCCTCAGGAGTGAAATTTAGGAATGAAATGGAAATTACTTTAATGGAATGCTACGCGTATCTGCATTAGCTCGATCACGGTAAGTCTTGAGAACATTTTAATAATTATCACTTCTCATTAGTAAAAATATAATTGTATATATACATGTATATATATATATATATATATATATATATATATATATATATATATATATATATATATATACATATAACTTGAAAGCTCGCTAGTTAGCTAGATAGATGGGTGGACAGACATACAGACATATAAATAGGTCGACAGAATGATTAGAGAGAGAGAAAGGGGGATGGAGAGAGAGAGAGAGAGAGAGAGAGAGTGTGTGTGGGATGGAGAGGGAGAGAGAAACAGACAGACAGGGTGGCAGGCAAGCAAACACAGACAAATAGACAAATGAACAGTACATACACACTGGCAAACAGACAGAGGCAGAAGAGGACAAAGAAGACAGTAGCCAGACTTGTTGCCAAACAGAGACAGAGAAGCACAGTAGCACAGACAGAAGAATCGACAGGCTTATAGAAATAGGGAAGGGTAAACAGATGAACAGCGATAAAAAGATATGTAATTCTAACGAGATCTTCAGAAGGAACTATAAAGTGAATGTAATAGGAGCATATATAATATGTTATACACGGTAGCGATATGATTTTTTTTTTTTTTTTTTTTTTTTGTGTGTGACGCAGAAGAAATATTGCAAAATTTCGTAATGTAGGAAATGAATATATTCGGTAAGTTTCCGCAATTGTCAGTACATAAACAAAACAAAAAAACAATAAAATCAATGCAGTCTATCAGAGATGTCCTTACTAGCTAGCTCTTCGTTTATATAACATCACGACAGCTTCAGTTACTAATTAAAGTCCTTTTTTCAGCTAAATTATCCCCCTCTCGAATACGAGGGAGGCCATAATATTATACAATAGAGCGATGCGGGATATCCAATATGCAGATGACTACTTGGGCCGCAGATTGTGAGGTCACACTACACATAATGATCAATAAAATATCTTGAATATGATAAATAAAATGAAAATAAAGTGCATAGAAATATGGTACAAAATTTGGGTGAAATAAAAGAAATGCCAGCTTTAAAGAAACGATAAAGCGATCGAAAACAGTGGTGGAAGAATTACTGAATGTATCACCTAAATAGCATTATAAGATAAAATTATTTTCTTACAACTGATAAGCCTTCCTCGTAGTTGTTTGGAAGAGAATATTTGCCAAGTGAGGCAGAAAACAAAGATATGATTTGTCTGCAAGTCTGCCATTTACCTCATCGTCGAAGTATGTAGCACAGAAAGGCAGGCAACTGGAAAATGTATCTTCTGTAGGGGGAGGGCGAGCAATGAGCGTGTGTGAGGACGGTCGGTTATATATACTCCCGCTACCCTTCCTGAGCCTATTCGAGTTTATGTTGATTTTTATTTGTTTATAATTTTTCTTCTGCTTAAGGACATTCATCGATTTGACCTTGTCCCAGGTTCTTTTTAGGCACTCATGTAAGCCTAATATCTGTACGATCAAAGTAAACAATAATTGAAGCCTTTTCTGTCGGTTATCTTAATGGTAAACATTATACTTCGCTCCTATCCATCAACAACGTACGGAACATTGCAAATCCGAATCTAGGTTATTGAAATTGTCATTACTTGACAAATAGCAGAAAATGCATAATTCTGGAAAAAAAATCTTATATTGTAAAAATTTCGCGTATGGTATATATCAAAATCATAATGACGGTGATAGTGATAATGATAAGGATAATTATGATGATAAGAAGAGTCCATGGTTCTAAATGCGTGAATACTTTTAATAATTATGAAGATGAAAATATTCTCTCTCTCTCTCTCTCTCTCTCTCTCTCTCTCTCTCTCTCTCTCTCTCTCTCTCTCTCTCTCTCTCTCTCTTTCTCTCTCTCTCTCTCTCTCTCTCTCTTTCTCTCTCTCTCTCTCTCTCTCTCTCTCTCTCTCTCTCTCTCTCTCTCTCTCTCTCTCTCTCTCTCTCTCTCTCTCTCTCTCTCTCTCTCTCTCCTTCCCTCACTTACCCATTAATTCACTCACTCACTCATTCAATCACTCGCTCATTTCCTCCCTCCATCCATTCCTCCCTCCCTCATTCCC
>NC_061823.1:11752319-11762319 GCF_019202785.1 Penaeus chinensis | reverse complement strand
AAGATACCGATGGCAAAGTTTCATTCGACTTTTTCAACTTTGTTTATTTAACGACAGGGCTTATATTGCTCTACTAGAGTTACTAGATAAAATCCCAGTCCGATAACCTTAGGGCTGCCGTGAATTTATTCGGATAGTTGTACACAGAAATATGTATATAAATTGAAGGAAAGTGTAGATACGATTATGCTGAAATTAGTAAACGAAATGTGAGCAAATATCATTTTTGTGTAAGCATGAGAGTTTGGAATCTTACTACTGATGTAATGTTAACTCTTCCTACTGACGTAATGTTAACTCTTACTATTGATATAAATGTGTGATTTGTGATGTTCTAATAATTCACACCGAGAGAGTTTGCATTCTATCCAGACTCTCTAGCGTATGACCTCGATCCTTTGGTCTTTATTACACATCCGTCCTCCCCGACCGTTTATATTCAATATCAGTGTTAGGAGTGCATTGTGTTCATTCCACACAGAATTGACTTTTTAATCAGTAAGCAATACTGTGATTCAATATGCAATACTGTGAATTCGTCTTTTAACATACAATCAGAATAAGACAAATTGTTGCAACAACACAGGGTATAGCACATACTTGCTGCCAGGGGAAAATTAAAAGATGCAATATCGCAACATAATTCTTTATTGATGATTAAGCCTGCCTTTTAAATCTGCGATGATTTTTGTCGTGTTTTCACAATAACTAACAACAATTGGTCGCCACCTACACCTACAGGGCGTTGTTGACTCTACATCACCGCATACCAACAACACAGACAGTACAAAGACAACAATCAATTTAAGGAAGATTAAGTATGGCTAAACTTCCTCAAGTTAATTATTTGCTCTGCTCCATTCATGACTTTAGGTTAGATCTTCATGGATACTAAGTCTTCTTGACACAAGTATCTTTCCTTCAGCATCTATACACTAAGAAAATAATAGTCACTCCACTGTTTAAATGACTATTTTCATACTAGAATATATAATGCTTGGACAACAAGTGATCCATATGAGAAGACTGAAGTTACCATGTTATCTCCTACTTGATTATTTCAATGAGTTTACATTTGTGTAGTGACTTCTGATAATGAACTTACAATCACATCAAGTAGTGTTCATCACCACTTGTCACACCACAGGTACAAAGACATAGGTAGTGGCTGCATCCTGAGGCAAGTTTTAAAAAAGGCCCAGTGAGAGAAAAGGCAACTGAGTTGTGCATTTCTTTCATCATATGGGATAGGAGAAGACAAGCCAAAGAGGTGACAAAAAAGGAATATTATTTTGAATTACTGAAAGAAGAAAAAAAGTAGCAAAAATGAGTGTAATCATAGATATACCACAAAGAAATCTCAGATATTAAAATAACTTGTTCTCTGAATGTAGCCATTCATACACTGGAGATAGAAGGATACATAACACATTAACACTTCTCTTGTACACAGTTGTTGTGACATTGGCCAGTACATAGTGCTGAATGCCTGACTCACATACTTATATCTCTATTGATGGGCTGATATTTACCATCCGATCATTTGGGAGATATACAATACTCACGAGATGACATCTTGCATTTGCTTTCAGACATATGGCCTTAATCAGAGATTCTGAGCCTTAGAAATTTTCAATAAGGCCAGTTTCCTTTGTTTCGGTGGAAAGGAAAATTGAAACTTACTGCAACCCAGGATAAAGCCCAAAATCCCTGACAATGACACAATGTTAAGGAGTCATGATGGGGAAAATCCATTATCACAAAATTACAACAAACTCCAATGACACAGTACAGAACTAAGGCCAGACACATGTGTAGTGGTTTTTCTTTACAATTGTGGAACTAACTGTTTCACAGCCGTATTCTAGGAATCAACTCGAGTAGACCAATTACAGGTCAGCGTTCCCTGGAGGATACAATAGACATTCCTAGTTTTCAGTGTTTACATCAAAGGGCAGGATAAAACAAAACAATAGCCACAGGATTCAGGAAATGGTTATATATTCCCAACACTTTTTACTCAAAGTTTCTAAGTACCTCTTTTGGGAAGGGGTCTGGGTTCCATGTTCTCTTCCAGATAGGTACAAAAATGAAAGCCAGAAAACACTGAACTTCTGTGGTGATAGTCTGAGATCATTCCAAAAATATGGCATATTGAGTTCTTGGTACATTAACCACTCCTTACATCCTAATTACAAACAGCACATGCCTAAATCTTTAGTCACATTGATGCACAGTGTGTTAAACCAGTTTTGAGTAATTAAGGCAAATTGACTCATAAGTAATTTTATGTACAGTAGTCACTTCAAATATGAGCTTTGATACAAGATAAAATTAACCAGTAGGTTTCTTACATCACATTGCAGACAGTATGTAGGCCTAGCTGGTGACGTCCTATAAAATGCAAATTTTCTTTCTTATACTAAGACACAATTAAGCTCTCTATATCAATATCTTTCCAAAGTACAGTAAGGTTTCTGTACTGCTTTAGTTGTGTAATCCATAACATTCTTCATAACACCAATATTAAAAACAATATAATCAAGTATGTCTGCAGACCATCAAGGCAGAGGCATCTGTAGCAAGGAAGATTAAACACACTATTTTTCAATGTGACTTCATGGAAAGCGCTTACAGAGTGATGAGTCTGGAATAGGTAGTTTTTGGCTATTCCATACTAGGCAAAAATAATCAGTAATACTATAGAAACTCTGCCTCATCCATGACTTTCATAGGAATTACTTACAGTTCTTGAATGGACAAGTATTAAATTCCTATCATAAAACAATTTTACTTTTATGCTGGAAGCCCTATTATCTGAAAGGGCTTGGGTGAATTTTTTGCAAATCACATTATGCCACATATTCTTCATAATATGCAATATTTCAGGCATCATTTTTTTGTTGGGAATATTGATTTCTTAACTAAATATATTTCATTCATTTAAATGATATGTCCCCAAAATCCACAAAAATGTATCAAGGCCCTTTATTGGTAATTAAAAATTCTGCCGCTCATAATTGTATATTTGTGTAGAACTCATGCACTCACTGTGTTTTATTTACCATGTGTATACATCTTATGTTTCTAACTACTAGTCTAAAGTTCATTAAATGTCTATAGAGAATGTAACACAAATAGATGAAGATGCAGCTGAGAAATAATTAATGAGGGTCTTGGGAGCAAAGTCTCCTTAAATTGACAAGAAATGTGGGAAGTTAAATGTGAATACAGTATATTATTTGATTAGTACCAATGACAGAAAATAATGTGGCATTTGAAAAGGTATAGAAAGAGATATAGATAATGGTTGAGATGATCTATTTGATCTTAATATAGACTGTACATTCAATAATTGTAGATACTTTGAGTCAAATGATTAAATTATTTATTGGAACACATTTATTATCTCCAAATTCACAATTACTGTTGTGATATGGTGACATTTAGAAAAAAAAGATGTGTCCAAAGCATTACAAATGCAGCCTTAATTTGCATCTACGCTCTAATTCACAACTTGTTGTTAATCTATGCAAACAAGGACACTATCATTAGTATTCAAATGACTAATCATTCCGTATTCACAAAAATTGCCCAGTACAGGACATGTTAAATACATGAGTTACACATACATTTTGTGTCCTAATATGGATCTGATTTTGGTCAAACCTTAAAACCTCTCAGACTTTAGCTAAATGAGGAATAGGTGACATGAGACAAAAGTAATAGGTATTTACATTAATCTTACTGATTCTATTCCATTCAGTCTCAAAAAATCCTAATTGATTGCTCTTGGACACATGTCGGCCAACATGGGTTGACCTATACAATGTTAAACCCAGGGAGCATTATTGTGCTAATTCTTATTCGTGCCTCTATAAATATATCTTCATTTACATGTGGACTTAACAGCAACTATTGGTCTCAAATAAAGATGCTCTTTTATTCCAGTTCCTGCAGCATTATTACCCATCATGACATAACAGTTCCGCAGCAGGACATTGGAAGGTGCCATAGGGCGCGCTACGTAGATAACCACTCGTTCAGTGACCTTGTAGTGGCTGCTTGTAATTGGTCGGGAGTAGGAATGGTCTGGGTCTATCCGTGGGCTTGTAGTGCATTAAGTGGGTACGAGCAGGAGGGTAGGGACAAGCAGAGGGTAATAAGAGTACCCCTGGGTGTTAGCACTGACAGGAGCCGTTTTGTGGTTGAGGATTCTCCGTGAGCCTTGTCCCCTTGTTTGCATTCACCAAATTGGGGTCCGTATCCAGACTTTCAGACATCTTGTCACAAATAATATCCACCAAGCGCTCAAACACAGCCTGGAATAACAAGAAGAAATCATGAAACTAATGGAATGCTGAAATAACTGGTTTCCTAATTTCAAGTGAGTCAAACAAAATATGTGTATATAGCAGTTTAATATTATGGGTATTTACAAATGAAGAAAAAGCTCACATCAATAATAAAGAGAACACAACGTTAAAATAAGAAGACTGCATCATGCCACTTCACTACCTTGACATTGATGTTTTCCTTTGCTGAGGTCTCGTAAAACTCGAGCCCAAGCTGGTCGGCGAGCTGCTTGCCCCTTTCGTAAGAGATGACACGCTCGTCCTCCATATCACACTTGTTACCCACGAGAATGACCTGAGCATTGTCCCAGGAATAGGTCTTTATTTGTGTGCACCTGTGGATTAAAGGATAGGTTTGTAATATCTATATCATCAGGATCATCATCATATCATCACCATCACCATCACCATCACCATCACCATCACCATCATCATCATCACCATCACCATCACCATCACCATCATCATCATCATCATCATCATCATCATCATCATCATCATCATCTTTATTAATGTATAGAAATGAGATATTCTAAGCATTAAACATAACTGGACCTGGGGCTGTCGGCCTAGTACAGTATCAACTTTTTAAAAATCTGATGAAAAAGATATAAAGACATATATAACTGAATGAATGTAAAATATTTTTTTCTGATTCAGATGACCTTAAGGAACATGAAAATGCTTTCAATTCCTTGTTGTTATTTCTCTATGTCTGTAAAAAAGAGGAGACATAAATGTATATCGTATTAATGCAGTGGAAATATTCTTAAATTTATCAGTGCTGACAATTTTCCAGAAGAAAAAAAATAATTTTAAAAATTAGAGGGTGAGAGTGTGTGCATGCGTATGTGTGTTTATGTGTGTGTGTGTGTGTGTGTGTGTGTGTGTGTGTGTGTGTGTGTGCGTGCGTGCGTGCGTGCGTGCGTGCGTGCGTGCGTGCGTGCGTGCGTACGTGCGTGTGCGTGTGCGTGTGTATATGTATGTGTGTGTCTGTGTGTGTGTGTCTGTGTGTGTGTGTGTGTGTGTGCGTGTGCGTGTGCGTGTGCGTGTGCGTGTGCGTGTGCGTGTGCGTGTGCGTGTGCGTGTGCGTGTGCGTGTGCGTATGCGTGTGCGTGTGCGTGCGTGAGCGTAGGTTTGTGTGAGCGTATGCATGTGAAAGTGGGAGCACAAATCATATATTTTTTTTTTTTTTACTTATTTAACATATGGCCAGAGTTTGCCAGTCAATCTTTTTTTATCGCCTGTGATAAAGCGAAATGTGTGTTGCCGCGCATCAACATAAAAAGAAGTGACAGCCATTTACAGCCAGGGATTGGTGTCCAATTTTAAGTTGGGAGGGATAATTTCCATATCAGGACAATATGGTAATCAAAAGCCTTCGAGATTTTTTTTTTTTTTCTAAGAGCAGACGGGACACCTATAACTCCTTAATAGCCAAACAAGATGACACAGATCTTGGAGTGACATGAAAAAATGATAAATTCCCCTGAACAGTAATAGCTAAGGCACTGGTCTAATAATGTCCCCTTCGAATTATATGTATCCGTACACGACGAGTGTATATTTGAATATTTAATTTCATAACCAGAAGAAGCCGCAAAAAAAAAAAAAAAAAAAAAAAATCGGTATTGTTCAAGCATATCCCGCTTGTTCAAAATAGGTGGACGCGGATAAAAGACAAATAAAATGCAAAAGATATGTGGTAAAAGAAATACCAAAAGTCCGATTTAAGTTGGAAGAATCAAGTTGTGATGAGAAGATTTGCTTCAACGCGAATGTGGGACACTTGCCAGAGGCGGAGGCGTTGCGAGCAAGTAGTCTTTTTACTTCTTGCAGACACACGCATGCAGATACATATATGCCGACAATAAAGCTGTCTTTTTGCATTGTTTTTATGCGCAGGGACATTGCTGTGAGGGTGTGTACCAGAGTATTTGGACAGGGCGAGGCGTAGATAACTCATGTGGGAGTTTAGAGGTTGATAAAACACGGAGCAAGTTTTCGAGTACGTGGGTGTAGCAATTCTTGAGAGCGATCGAGCGCCGCCGCGATAATTGAGCTGCACTAATCCTGCAAAGTCACGTTTTTAATCAAGCGATTTTCCTTTATTGTTCCAGCTTAAAAGAAGCAATAAAGCTACGGCCGATCTGCCACGTGCTTCTCGCCTGGGTCTATGCGCCTTCCAGGAAGCTGTCACATTCCTGTCACCCGTGTCATGGTCATGTCACTTATCATATTTCCAGGATACCTTTCCTCTTTCAAGGGACGTGAGAAGACCCAATGCCTTTGGGAGTTGAGTGACTTACAACCGACACCTATTGGGGTGACTGACAAATCGTCTGAATCACTAACATATCATAAATCTTGCATTTTAGGTTTCAAATACAAAGCTTCAAGCTAAGCCCTGTCTTTACCATTTTTCTTTATCCATATTCATCTATTTTCATCCACTTCTATCCATCTCCGAGACTTTCTCCTATCTGCCTTCGGTTCCTTCCCTTCAGTTTTAAGACTTTAATGCTTGCCCTCATGTCTCGAGCCCCGACTTAAAGCTTTGGTTGCTGTCAATATCCTCCAGGAAAAACACTTGCCACTCGAAACTCTCCTCACGCCTCGACAATGATGCTTCAGTGGGAGAAAATCTTAAGAAGAGTCGGCGGTTCACGACCCTTCAGCTTCCACGAAGAAAAAAAAGGGGGTATTGATTGTGACTGTGACTGCTGGCGACGGTCTTGGAATATACTGCTCTATGGAGGGGAGGGAGAGAAAGGGAGGGAGGGAGGGAGGGAGGGTGGGAGAGAGAAAGGGAGGGAGGGAGATACAGCGAAGGAGGGAGGGAGGGACAGGAAGGAGAAGAAAGAGAGGGGAGGGAGAGGAAGATGAAGAGGGAGAGAGGGAGGGAGAGGAGGAGGGGGAGGGAGATGAAGTGGGAGAGAGAGAGGGGGGATTGAGGGAGAGTGAAAGAGAGAGAAGAGGAGAGTGAGAGAACGAGAGAATATTTGTGAATTTTAAAATGCTGTGGAAATAAACATAGTATCAATGACAAAATGACGATACATAACAATGATGATGATGACGTTGTTGATAATAATGGTTGTCATAATTATGATGATGATGATAATATTAATAGTAATAATAATGATGACGATAATAATAATAATAATAGTAATAATAATAACAAAACAGCAACAACAATAATAATAATGATAACAAAAATATAATGATTAATATATTCGTTATCATCATCATCTTATTTTTCGTAGCATCTTCTTCACCATCACCATACACTAGAGATGATAGTGATGCATATCCCACCATAATAGTCATCATAATGAACATCATTATAAATACAATCTTTAACATTATATACTCACTTACCTATCATTATAATCCCTTTCCCTGTCTCACTACTCTCTCCCTCCCTCCCTCCCTCCCTCCCTCCCTCCCTCCCTCCCTCCCTCCCTCCCTCCCTCCCTCCCTCCCTCCCTCCCTCCCTCCCTCCCTCCTTCATTCCTTCCCTCTCGCCCTCTCATTCTCTATCTTTCTCTCCCTCTCCCTTCTTCCTCTCCTTCACATTCCCTCTCCCTGTCCCTTCCTCCCATTATCCCTCCTTCCCTCTCCCCCTCTCCCACTCCCTCTCCCTTCCTCCTACTCCTACTCCCACTCCCACTCTCCCTCTCCCTGCCTCCCTCTCAACCAATAAAGAAGGAGCCCGACCGCCATTCTCTCCGGTCTTCCTTGCAAATATCTCCCGACGGCGGCGCAGAGGAGGCGAAAATCTGCCCCCCCCCCCCCGTCCTCCTCTTTCTCCTACCCCCCCCCCGTCTTCCTCCTCCTACCCCCCCCCCGACCTCCTCCTCCTACCCCCCCCCTGACCTCCTCCTCCTACCCCCCCCCCCCCCCCCCGTCTTCCTCCTCCTCTTCTTTCTCCTATCCCCCCCCCCGTTCTCCTCCTCCTCTTCCTCCACCTCCTCCTCCTACCCCCCCCCCCTTTCCCTCGTTTCGAAGGCAGACAGCGGTAGCACGAATGACGCTGATATTATTTACTTATGATTCCTCTCTTTCGGTTTCTTTCCTTCTCTTGTCTCTCTCTTTTTTCTGGTATTTTTTTCTTTTTTTTTTCTCTTTTTATTCTTTCTGTTCTGGGTGTTTAAGTTTTAATTTTGTCTGGCTGTCTCTGTCTGTCTCTGACTGTCTGTCTATCTATCTGTCTGTCTGTCTGTCTGTCTGTCTGTCTGTCTGTCTATCTGTCTGTCTGTCTGTCTGTCTGTCTGTCTGTCTGTTTGTCTCTGTCTGTCTCTGACTGTCTGTCTGTCTGTCTGTCTGTCTGTCTGTCTGTCTGTCTGTCTGAATGTCTGTCTGCCTGCCTGCCTGTCTGTCTGCCTGCCTGCCTGCCTGCCTGCCTGCCTGCCTGCCTGCCTGCCTGCCTGCCTGCCTACCTACCTGCCTGCCTGCCTGCCTGCCTGCCTACCTGCCTGCCTGCCTGCCTGCCTGCCTGCCTGCCTGCCTGCCTGCCTACCTGCCTGCCTGCCTGCCTGCCTGCCTGCCTGTCTGTCTCTCTACCCACCTTCTCTTATCCCCCTCCCTCTACTCCCCTCCACCTTCCCCCTCTCCTTCCCACCTTCTCCCTCTCCCTCTCCCTCTCCCTCTCCTCACCCACACCTTCACCCGCACCCTTATCCTCTTCCTCTCCCTTCCTCCCACTTCTCCTCACCTTTCCTTACACTCTCTCTCTTCCCTTCTCCCTTCCTTCTCTCTTTCCCTCTACCTCTTCCTTCCTCCCACTATCCCTCCTTCCTTCTCCCCCTCCTTCCTTCTCCCCCTCCCCCACTCCCTCTCCCCTCCTCCCACTTCCTCACCCTCACCCTCTCCCTCACCCTCACCCTCACCCTCACTCTCTCCCTCACCCTCACCCTCACCCTCACCCTCTCCCTCACCCTCTCCCTCACCCTCTCCCTCACCCTCACCCTCACCCTCACCCTCACCCTCACCCTCACCCTCACCCTCTCCCTCACCCTCACCCTCTCCCTCCCCCTCCCCCTCCCCCTCACCCTCCCCCTCACCCTCTCCCTCTCCCTCTCCCTCACCCTCACCCTCACCCTCTCCCTCTCCCTCTCCCTCTCCCTCTCCCTCCCCCTCACCCTCCCCCCCCCCCACCCACCTCTAGCACATTCTCGCCATAAATTCCAACTGACGGAATGAGGATCATGTTGCAGTGGGCTTGGAAAGAAGTTTATATATATTAAGTGGAGGGAGTATTGATTAGGGTGAGCGACTTCCACCGACCCCGACGTCCCTCCCTTCCACTCCTCTCGGGACTGCCACTTTAACACTCTCCATCCTTTCTCCTTCCCTTTACTCTTCTCCTGTCGTCTGGCTTTCCTTTCTCGTTATTCCAGCCTTGCTCCTTTCGTCTCCGTCTTTTCTCTTTCCCTTTTGCTAAATCCTTTATCATTCTCTTTTGCTCCATCCTTTCTCCTTCCCTTTTACTTCATTCTTTCCCTTTCCCCTTTTACTCCATTCTTTCTCCTTCCCTTTTACTTCATTCTTTCTCTTTCCCTTTTACTCCATCCTTTCTCCTTCCCCTTTTACTTCATCCTTTCTCCTTCCCCTTTTACTCCATCCTTTCTCCTTCCCCTTTT
>NC_061823.1:11674739-11692239 GCF_019202785.1 Penaeus chinensis | reverse complement strand
CCAAGATAAATACGAGTATAAATTTAAATATTCTGAACAAACACTATAATATTGTACTAGTAAATAATCTTATTTACTTTTTTGTACTTTTTTATGAAAAGCAAAAACAGTAATAGCAATAGTAATAATAAACTAATAATAATGACTAATGCAAATAAGTATTTTCTACAGCATTCCCTGTTAATACTAATGAACAACCAACTAGCAAGGATTTCACATTCTTTTCCACAAGTTCCCAAATCAGCAAAGAATTGGTTTGAAAAAAAATTATCACTGATATTGAAGGAGACTAAATATAAAAAAATAAAATAAAAAATGCTCTAATGAAGTATTCTCTCATCTTTTCTCAAAATATGAATATGAAAAAAGGCACATGGAAAGATATATGATGAGCACAATCAGTTATTCAGTTATTCAATATCACAGACCAAATTCCAGGACACTTTATCTGGCCAATTCCAAACTTGCATTTCTCAACAAGGCTTTTCTTTTTTCTCATTTATATTCCATCCAAAAAGTGAACAAGGTGCACACTAGCTGCCATAAAAACTAAAGCATTAATCTATCTACTCTAAATTCAGGCTATAAGTCATCATACATGAATGCCTTTCTTGCAAACAGTATATAAAGTTGTTGTTTTTTTAAATGTGTTGACTTAAAAAAAAAAAAATATCAGCTGACAACAGAGGGGAAAAAAGAATGTTGTCCCCGATACCAATTCATTACTGGTCTCCCATAATAATGTATAAGTAAATCAACCAATAAATAATATGACAATTATAGAGAACATTTCTTTTCTAAATGTACAAATATACAATATTTTTCCATTACAATGTTTGTCACCCACAGCAGAATGTAAGTTTATTTACATTTGTGTATGTTCATCTGCAATTAACTATGATGACTGGACATGCACATGCATGCCCCTCACTCACTTTCAGTCACACTCATTCTTTCACTTACACTCATTCATTCACTCCCTCACACATTCACTTTCTCATTCACTTCACAGTCATTAATTTACTAATTCACTGACTCTCAACTCACTTTCATTCTCACCACACACTCACACTCACATATGTACATATACATATATATATATATATATATATATATATATATATATATATATATATATATATATATACATACACATGCATAGATACTTTAACATACACATTTACTTATACACATGTTTGCATGTGATTAGTTCAGTAAGACAAATGTAGGAATCCACAAATGAGAATTGAGAATTTCACAAAGCAAAAGTCATACTAGACTAATTCCAATCTTCTTAGGAATCAGATACACAAGCAAAACTATGATTCACATATATCAGTCAAGAGTCAATTTATTAAAGGATGTCCATGACTCAACACTGTTGAAAATACTTAAAATATACTGATTTTGGATATTCTGAAGCTGCCACTCTCATTCCAGAGGTGATTCAAAGTTCTGATAGACTAAATAATCTCAAATTTCCCTCTACTGCTGATGACTTAAACAGAAGATTGTTTAAGGGTTCACTACAGTGAGTGCTGACAAGAATAACATCCTTTCAGCCCATGAAATGTATCTTCATCAACTGCAGGAGAAAGTATCCCTTCTATGAGAGGTCTACCAAAGGTTCAAACCCTTGTGTTTAGACAAGACTGAATATTTTGCAATTAGGCAGCACTCCCACATGTACACGCATACCCTATCAACCACCCATCCACCTACCCACCAACAAACCCACTCACCCACCCTACCAACCATACACATTGGAGAAAGGCCTCAATCAAGATATTATCAACTGGAATTTCATATGGTTATCCCATGTAGATGCTGTCCTCATTACTGCCAATTGGTGATCATGCTGACACTGTTAAATGCCAACCATGACAAGGTTTGGTTAACCTGGAGGTAGAATAGTGTCAAAAGCTCTCTTTCTACAGTACTACAATCCATCAAACATCTAATAGATCACCATAGACCTTCAAATGTCAAACTAGTGAAAATAAATGAAAATACTCTGATTATACCCTTTACTTTTTGAGGTTCTTCATTCTCCTTTAGACTTCCTCTACATAATACGCGTACACATATGCCCAAGCCCCCACAGACACAGGCACACAAAGACACACACACTGGCACATACAAAAACACAAAGAACCGCAGACACACAAGCACGGCCGCACGCACGCACACATTTATTCATTCATTCTCATTCTCTCTCTCTCTCTCTCTCTCTCTCTCTCTCTCTCTCTCTCTCTCTCTCTCTCTCTCTCTCTCTCTCTCTCTCTCTCTCTCTCTCTCTAATAATAATGATAATGATAATGATAATGATAATGATAATGATAATGATAATGATAATGATTGATAATGATAATGATAATGATAATGATAATGATAATGATAATGATAATGATAATGATAATGATAATGATAATGATAATGATAATGATAATGATAATGATGATAATGATAATGATAATGATAATGATAATGATAATGATAATGATAATGATAATAATAATAGCAGCCGCAGTAGTATAAGTAGAAATAGAAATAGTAGTGGTAGTAGTAGTAGTACTAGCAGTACTAGTAATAGTAGAAGTAGAAGTAGAGGTAGTAGTAGAATAGTAGTATAGTAGTAATAGTAGCAGTAGTAGTAGTATTACTAGTAGTAGTACTAGTAGTAGTAGTAGTAGTAGTAGTAGTAGTAGTAGAAGTAGAAGTAGAAGTAGAAGTAGAAGTAGAAGTAGAAGTAGAAGTAAGTAGTAGTAGAATAGTAGAATAGTAGAATAGTAGAATAGTAGTACAGTAGTATAGTAGTAGTAGTAGTAGTAGTAGTAGTAGTAGTAGTAATACTAATACTGATACTGATACTGATACTGATACTGATACTGATAATGATAATGATAATGATAATGATAATGATAATGATAATGATAATGATAATAATAAATAACAATAACAGTAACAATAATTATAACAATAACAATAACAATAACAATAACAACAACAATAATAATAATAATGAAAATAATAGTAATCACAATAATAAAAAATAAAGAAAAATAAATAATATAAATAATAATAACAACACTAACAACATTAATAATAATAATGATAATTAATAATAAAAATATAATAATATTGATAATCATCATAATGATAGATAAGATAACAATAACTATCTTTATGGAAATAATTTTGATGTTAATTATCCATCATTATAATAAATGATGATGATGATGATGATGATGATGATGATGATGATGATGATGATGATGATGATGATGATGATGATGATGATGATGATGATGATGATGATGATGATGATGATGATGATGATGATTTTATTTATTAAAACACACACACACACACACACACACACACACACACACACACACACACACACACACACACACACACACACACATACACACACACACACACACACACACACACACACACACACACACACACACACACACACACACACATACATATATGTATATATATATATATATATATATATATATATATATATATATATATATATGTATATATATATTCTATATATATATATATATATATATATTCTATATATATATATACATATATATATATAATTCTATATATATATACATATATATATATATATATATATATATATATTATATATATATATATATATATTTGCATATACACATATATATTTTTTTTTTTTGGGGGGGGGGGAGGGGACTAATAGCTTCAAAAGTTGTTTATATATCAATGCAAGAGATTAAGAACACAGAGATGCCCTCTAAAATTTGTTAACTGGTTGAATACTCTTTTGAAAATCTAGTTTTGAGACACACATCATAAAGGTCCTCTCATAAATGACCTGATTTTTCAAAAAAATTGTTCTGGAGAGGGGAGAGTGCCAAACGTTAACTGCACCAGATGGAAGCATGGCAGGGGCAGTTTGTACAATTGCAAAAAGATACAACTGAAAAAAATTATAAATAAAGTATCAATAGGTTCCCTGTTTGCAACCCAAGGAATGCAATTGCCCAGTCTTTGTCCTAGGAGAACAGGCAACTTGGGGATAGCCCCACAAGTCAGAGCAAAGCTGCTAGGGAGTGAAGTCCACCACAGATACGCATCAGGGTCTACTCAACCTAACCAACCAGTTTTCCCTTTTGCTCATTTAATTGTTTTCTACTTCATGCTCATTCAGCAAAACTGTTGCTTCATCTTCCTTTTTATATATAATAAGTGTTTCAGTAGTCATATAGCAATAATATTCCAGAAGACATGATCAGCCATGAAGGTAGTCTATTATTTTCATTATAAAATCATTTCAAAATGGACTTCCCTATAAGCATTTCTACCTGCAGTTAATATCAAGCTCTACAGTTGGCAGTAAAAAATTGAAGGCTAAATGACATGTGTTTTCCTGTTGCATGCCTTAGCTACACAGAATCAGGTAACAAACATACAGACAAATCAGTCAAGCTTAAAAAGTCATATATTATAAACCTCAGTGAATATCAAAATCATAAGTAAACTTTGTATTTCTTTCTAATATAAATAATTATACAATTTTCAACAAATGCATATAAAGAAATAATAATAATAATAAAAATAATAATAATAATATAGCTACACAAGTTGTACCTTCATGCAGGTACTTTATATACCATGGACATAATAAAATACACAACAATTGGATAAACCCAATCATATATACAAATCAAAATTCTTTTCCTTAATGAGGTGTTTGATAAATCTCAGAACAGTAACTGTCATGTGTGGATCCCTCTCTAAGAGGCAAAATTATGTTTCAGAGAAGAAGAATAACCAATATGTTTTAATATCCCAAAATCTGGCAGGCTCTGGGCATCTAATTAAATAGAAGACCACACCTTTCTTCTTCTAATATGGGATTAACAAAAAAACAGAAGTTAGCATCATTCCACTTTAGATACAGCATCATTCCATATTAAATACAGATACATATTTACATAACATTGTTGGAGACCTATTGTGTTTAACATAGGAAATTTAAGTAGCCTTTTTTTGAGACATATTTTCAATAACCTACACATAGGAGGCTCAAGTGGTGTGCTGTTGCTGGGTCAGCTGTCTAAGCTGCTTCAGGACAGTTTCCAGAAGCTTCTTCTTGTCACTTCTCTTGAGTATGGAGAACATGCCACGCTTTTCTCCCTCGCGCAATCTGGAAGCATGAATATTTTCTGATGCTCAAAGTAATTCTAACAATCTTAGCCCACCGTCACTGGGAAAATGTTAAATCACTGTTTTGTGAATGTCTCTGCACACAGACGGCTCAGCCAAGGAATGCAGTTGCCCAGTCTTTGGCCCACAAAGTAGTCAACTAATAGACCTTATGACCTCACCTGATTTCCCGTTCCCTTGAGTTTGTGGGGAAAAAACATTTTTTTTTTTTTTACTAATGCTATCAATATTGATGCTGTTATTTTTAATAAAGTCATCATAATTATTATAGTGTTACTGACATAAGATACCAGAAAATATTTTCAAAAATCAAGGAAAATGGTAAGCAGGTGAAACAGGTATAATTCGTAATTGGCTCACTGATAACTTGTATTTTGTGGTGCCATCTGTGTGTAAAAACAATTAATAAATCAAACTCACAGTGGGCATGGCATGTACATTCATGCCATCCCCTGTGGTCAGATCTCACTGCAGTGAATAAAGTCATCCCTGTTCTAAATGCATGATGTATTCATTTTCATCAAGTTATAAAATCGATAACCAGCTTTTTCTTGGTTTTTATTCACTTACCTTTATCATCAATATATTGTATAACTGATTCATTTCATATATAACAATTTTTGTGCTCCCATAACCTCTTACAGCCAGGCATACCTATAACCTTCATGAAAAACCAACTCACCATGACGAATATGGCTACAGGCATCACAACACGCAAGAGCAAACCAAGTTGGAAATTCCGCTACACGTAACATATTCCCCAGCCAAGTGACACCCAGAGAATTCTGGTTCCATCAATGTAGGGGTAATATTCTCAAAACAATGCTTTTTTATCTTATGCAATTGCTACTTACTTTTCTACAATGATGATGGCATTATGAGGATTGACTCGAAGGTACTTGGAGTTCTCCGACCCATAATCATGAAAATATGTAGACCAGTCCTCGGTCATAAAAAGGTCTAATAATTGCCGAAGATCAGCAAAGCACATCAGAAGAGCTCCTTCCTCAAATCCTTCCACTGGCTCAAATGCAGCAAATTCTGAAAAAAAAGAGGAGGAAAATAATAATAGCTAGTAATACAAAGAAAATCCAACAAAGAGAATGTAATAAATCTTATCCATGTAATCTTTCTTTTGCTAAAACTTTCTTAAACCAATTACTTCAACAGTCATTTTTTTCTTATCCTTATTATCCTACACAAGATATAAGTCAAAAGCTGGTCCTTAGCACTTGGAATTCTACATACCATTCTCCTGCCTTCCAAGTTCAAAATCTATTAACCTGAAGGTGAATTTCCAGTTTATAGTAAGACCCAGTTTCAACATAATATAATTCAGCACATATTGAAACTACAATATAAAATAATATGACTTTCTGCAAATCTTTGGGTAAATAGTCATTACATTGCTATCACTTTTCCTAAAACATGAAACTGCATTTTCTGTATTTTCAAAGAATACCATTTAGTTTTTTCATACAGAACTGTCTTCTTAAGATGGTTTTCCATCTTGTTACTGGCCACCTACCAATGTCATTTATATGCAAACCTAATATTTTGTGTACATGAACTAAGTACTGGAATGAATGAAGATACCAATATGAATTGTGATTGTATTATTTATTCATGAATACCCTACTGAATAATGGCTAAAAGAAATACTGAAAAAGCAAAGCTTCTGACATACGTTCACACTGGATGACATCAAGGTTTACTTGCTCCAGCGCTGCAAGGGACATCTGCTTTACATCCTCACTCAGCAACATGGACATCAGTGATTTTGCCACATGCTGACAAGCTGACATGCAAGCCGTCTGTGCTACACGCACCTGTCAGAATAAAATAACCATGTTAACTATTGATAAAAAATCTTGGCAACTATAACTACTATCTTCAACTACAGGAATATAATTGCATCTTAAAATAAAGAGAAAAAAAATCACAGGCTTATGTTTACCAAACACAACAGAAAGAGAGAAAAAAAAAAAATCTATGAAAGAGACCTCTAGTAAAATACATGATAAACACAAAAAAAAGCCTGAACTATGCATTGTTACATATATGGTCATGAAGGTGTATATCATGTACATTCTCCCTTACTGGCAAATTGGTGAATGCTGTGAAAGTCGAGTTAAGGAAAGCTATGAGATCAGTGACGTAGGATGATGAAGTTCCCTGGGGTTCTGCCAACATCCAATCATAGGCAGCCAGATCCAAGAATTCATCTAGCTTCAGTCTAAGAGCTGTGTAAATTTGTTCCTCAGCTTCTCCTCTAATGTCTTTAAACATAGCTTTGCCCTGAAGTCTACCTAGGCCAGGAGTGCTGCTGTCCTCTATGCTCCTAGAAAAAGGAATCAATTTAAGATAAGTTCAAAAAGATGTAGATGATAATTGGAGATCTCTAAGCCTCTTATAACATCTTTCATTAACCCAATGCCACTGGGTGGTTTCCCGATACGAAAGCCCCCTTCCTGGGCTGTTTCCATAGTGGCCCAGGCCCCACTGCCAGAGGATCATGTTGGCACCATGTGTGGCATGACCATACATGCCCCTGGAAAACGGGACCTGTGTACTATGGTATATATGCACATGCCACCTAGAATATAGTCCAGGTATGGCATAGCATGTACGTACATGCCACCCGGCAGCAAAGGGTTAATAATGTATTTTGGTAAGAAAAATCTTTTATAGCAATCATATAGGTCTTGCAGTAATTCATGAACGACCTACATCACTAAAGGAAGACATAAAAACATACCCTGTCAACTTTGCCACATAATGTTCCAAAAGGACATTAGCATGTTCTAAATGTAGTGTGTTGATGGTTATCTGAATGAGCTGTAAGAGTCCCAATCCAGGTCTCTTGATTAATGTTGCTAAACAGCCACTCAAAGTGCGGGTCAGCAGGAGGTTGGTTGATTTCCGTACCATATCCTCCTTCTCTGTTTGACTGGAAGAAGAAGGCTAAGTTAATGCTTCTACTCATGTTACATAAATTCTTCTGTTTCCAACTGTTCTTCAGTATCTTTTTCTTACAGTGGCTCTGATAATGATCACAATATACTATATGACTTTATATAGATGCTATATTAGTATCTATGTAGGTTCAGAACAAATTCAAAACAAGGCAAAAAAGGGAACAATAAGGTATACTCTGAAGAAAGAACAAAGTGAAAAGGCCTTTGGAAAAAAGACATTTTTTTTTTTTTTTCTTTGCTGTTTTCTTTTCAGTGAGTTTCAGCATAGGAAATGGGGTAATAAAATATTTCAAAATTTAGTAGATCAATGAAAAAATAAATAAACAAATGAATGGATAAATAAATAAATAAATAGATATAATAAAATCCAATAAATAAATAAATATCATAAAATTTAATAAATAAATAAATATATAAAATAAAGTAAGGAAAGTTTGGGTATTTATCAACAATATGTTTTCCTTAGATAGTAAATCACCCTCAATAAATACTAGTCTGATCCTCTATGCAACATGTATTAAACATGGCATTTAACATTTAAGAACAAACACAAATGCAGCAAGATGTACACACTGTTAAAGAGCAAACACTAATAAAATAAAAATGAAATAAATATAATGTATCAAACTCATCCACAGTTCTTCATCATAGTAGAAATCAAATCAATTGGAAATGAAATAAATTTTGGGCATTTCACAGATATTCCCTATTAAGGAGGCATGCAGTTGATATCCAACTAAATAAATTACGAGCACGTTTTTTTTTCTTTCTTTTTTTTATGTTAACCTTAGTGCAGTTGTATTTTCTCAAACTCTGAAGCAATCTGCTGAAAATTTGTAGGAGCTATGAAAAAGATATTTATTTTTCTTATTTTCAAAACTTGAAATAAAATGTTAAAATATTATACAATTTCATTTAAGATATTTTCATATGTTTATTCAACAATCTTCACATTCTGTATTCAACATCTCTTTAATTTGGCTTTCATTTCTTTTTTTTCAACATAATTTTCCAATTTTCTTATTTTCTTCTTGCATTTCTATACAGTCTTTCAATGTTGTGCATTAGTGTTTAATTATTCTGAACTACTTCCTTCATAGAAATTGTAGGAGACTGTCCACTCTTCCCAACAAGACCTCTTCCTTTCAATTAATAGTAATGAATACAACTTTTTGAGAAAGGAGATCTCAAAGATTTTTGTTATTCCACCTTGACTTTGGCAATTAAACAGTCATACAAACCTTAAATTCAGATCTTCTGAGAACTCTAGACAAGCTGCAACGTAATTTTTGACCTGTCGGTACACCTTTGGAACCATTAAACTGAAGGGGAATCGTTTAGGGAATGAAGACTGCTCCAGTGCTAGGTCATGGTATGGGAAGACCTCAGTAATACGATGATACTCCTCTGGGGTTTCAACTTGAATTGGATGATAGTTGTCTTCATCAAATATTTCCCGAAATACCTGAAATCACATAAGTGTGACCTCAGTTTCAATAAGATACTAAAATATATAAGCTATACTCATAATTGAAGAGTATATTGACTCCAAGATAAATACTGGACGCTCTACACTAATCTTCTTTGCATTTAATATCATGTAACTATTTTATATATAGCTCCATGCTCCTGACCCAATACAGCTGAAATACTTACTCAAACCTGCCAAACATAGTACTTATAACTCTTGCACGTTCATACATTTACTTTTTGTTTGATACCTAATACAGAAAGTTATTATCGTAGTACTACATTTTACTACAATCAAATGAGAAAGAGCATGAACTGATGCAAGTGCAGAAAACATGCATCCATATCACAAGATACATCATATATCCCAATGAATCATATCACACATTTAGCATTTATTTAGCAAAAAAATTGAAGTGTAAGTCCAAGGTATTACATACAAAAATTAGATCAAAGTTTACTTACCTGTACCCACTTCTGCATCAAAACTTCATTATAGTGATCTTTAACTTCTAGTAACAGCTCATGTAGTGGATTCACAGTGTACCCATAGTTCTAGAGGGATAAAAGAAAATATATATAAATAAAATTACGATTACATACTTTCGATTTCATGTCTCCAGTTGCATGCTATTTCAGACATGAGATATTCACAAAGCAAAACTGTCAATAAACTTGTAATTTAATATTTAATCCTGCTTTAATGTCAGTACTAAAAAATTATATGTTACAAGCTGTCACTAGACAACAAATACTTACCTGTAAAGTATGGGCAAACAACATAATAAGGTTCTTGATGTTGAGCATAAGATGGGTATCAGTGCAGTACGAGGAATGGTTGCGGATGTTGTTCACAACCTGGAAAAGATAACAGAAGTTGATCACTATTTGCATGGAACTGCATATAATTTTCTTTAGTTTATGCTGACAGAGGATAAAAAGATAATACTTTATACTAAGGGGTATTTTGTAATAATACAAATATTTCCAATGACAGAAGCAAAAAATATCTAGTTTTAAAATATTTAAGTTTCTTATCAGTTAGAAAATTATTACTATTTTTTTTTCAATAATCACATAACATTAATAAAACTTTATATGGAACATCAAAATGGCAAACTGTCCTTACTACATAATAAACAGAAATAAATAAGGAGAAGAAAGAAAGAAAGAAAAAAAAAAGTAAATAAATAAAAAATCATAATAAATGAGCATTTCAACCTACCTTTCCTGATGCCATGTCCCAAACCTCATCCAGATACGGTCGTGTGACCAGTCCATTGCCAGTGTTCAGAACGTGGTCCTCTATCACAAAGAATCCCACAACACCATACAGGTACTGTCGATAGCCTTCTAAATTTTCATGCTGGTGAAAGGGAAAGAAATTTGAATGATTCCTTTCTTCAACTATTAATAATGCAACAGACCACCTCCACTATATAAATCAAAGCTTAAGATTTAATATAAAAGGCAACAGAGTAACATAAACCTCTAGAAAATATCACTGAGGATGTTACAAAACACATAGGAAGATTCAGCACTCATTTATAACCTGATCCACTCAGTACCCACCATGTTAGTTGGTGGCTGCAAAGCTAGCCTGGCTTGCTCTCTCCGCTGCTGCCTGTAATAAGTCTCAAACTGCTCCCGGGCTCCTAGCACTGTGTAAATGTGAAGACAGCGGTACACAGGAGCAAAATTGATTAGGTCCTGGGCACATAGCTCTTCTTCTTCATCACTCTGGGCTTCTGACTGAGCTTCATAAGTCTCTCCTAAAAAAAAGAAAAAAAAAGAGCACAAGTGAAACAACAAAAGCAATAAAAAGGATAAGCAGTAAAGAATAAAATCATTAGAAAAAGTAAAAAGATAAAAGCATAATAATGAGTAAAGGAAATTATGAGAGTTCTGATAATGGAAACGGTTTTTCCTTTAACTTCAGAGCTATTGTACCTTCTTCCTCAGTAAAAAGAAAATATACTAAGAAAAACAATATTCTGTGCTACTGCCATCTATTCATAGATACTTAATATCATAATCATCTAAATTCTCAGACCAGAATCTTAGATCAAATGACAAAGTTATTCTTTCTATAAAAAAAAAGTACAATATCTTATAGTCAGGAACATCAAAACCATATTCACACTTTTAAGCCATTCACCCCATGTGGCAAGAATACATGCCATGCCCACTGTGATACACGTTTATTTATTGTATTTACACATAGATGGCTCTATCACCAAATAGCGAGTTATCTGAACTACCTATCTCACTTGTTTATCCTATTTCTTCACTTTAGGAAAGGGTCTTTTGTATCATTTCATTGTCTAAAATATTTTAATGACAATTTAATAATCATAACATCAATAATAATAATAACAGTATCAATAACAATGGTATTAATAAGAAAAACTCTTTTTCCACCAATTCAAGGAATGGGAAAATCAGGATCGGTAACAAGGGCCTACTGATAGACTCCTTGCCAGCTGAGCACAAGTGGAACCATCTATATGTAACAAAATTCACCAAAAATACAGAGGACAGAACATAAATCCGGGGGAATGGGTTAACAGAGTATACCCCTGTATACCTGTTTTTTAACACAAGAACACTGAAGAACTTTACCTGTGAATGGATTTGGAGGCAGTGGTGCATGCCTCTTGGATCTTGTCATTGCTAGATTTGGGTCCATATTGTACTGAAGAGCAGCATGCTTCATGGCAACCTGACCAATTCGTGCTGACACCCTGTTTATAGAAATTAGTAAACAAATTTGTTGCATGTCACTTGAACACACATGCTTGAAAACAAGCATGCATGCACACACATATGCATATACATATACATATATATACAGATATATATAAATATACATATTCATATAAGTATATTTGTCTATCTATTTGTCTATCTCTTTGTGTCTGTGTCTGTGCCTGTATCTATGTCTATAACCATAACCATATCTATAACTATAAATATAAAAATAACTATAACTACAAACACACACACACATGCACACGCACAAACACACACGCACGTGCACACGCACACACGCACACTCACACGCACATGCACACACATATATATACTTTATATACTTTATATACTATATATACTATATATACTATATATACTATATATACTATATATACTACATATACTATAAATACTATATATACTATATATACTATATATACTATATATACTATATATACTATATATATTATATATACTATACATAATATATACACATATACACACACATGCATATATAAGCCTTATGGAATAAATATATTTTCAATAAATTTTTGGGTAACTCATTTTTTCGTACTTTATAGAGAAATCATTCTTTTGGTACTTTACTGAAACCTCTTCGGAATTTTACTGTGAAATCATTTACTGGTACTTCATTGAGAAATACTTTTTGGTACTCTTTGAGAAAACCTTTTTGGTACTTTTTGAGAAAACTTTTTTTGTACATTTTCACTGAGAAAAACTTTCTTACTATTCCACATATTTTCTTTGTAATTTACTAAGATACACAAAGCAAACTATCAAAATAAAATAGAAAATAAAACTCCTTACCGTCTAATTGCCTCCAGGAAATCTTTAATATCTGACATAGATGCCTGTTTGATGTCTTCACGAACTCGAGGGATGTTGTCACGCATTTGCTGGGCAAAGCGATAACTTGCAACACGAGGTAAATATGTGTGTTCAAGCTGCTCTAGAGTTTTCAGTGCAGGATAATATCTGGAAGATCATAATTATTTAACAGTGAAATTAGTAAAACTCCACAATATCCTGAAAAATTATTTTCTCATCAATTTCTTCCTATCAAACCACATTATCCCTACAATCCAGCTGACATAACCATCACATCATGAACAATTTTGGCTAGAGGGGCCATGGGAAATATTTGGCTGTGGGCCGGGGTGATGGAAACTTGCCATCATGAGAATTTCAGCTGAAGGCTGGGGTGAGCGCAATTCAAATACACAAAGCTCTTGGAGGGTGATTAGGCTCAGTGGGCATTTAGGAAGGGTTTTCACATTATACCCTTTGATAAATGAGTGTGAAATGCACCATCCATGAGCCATGACTGGAAGAGCGGCAGCTCCTGGGAGGACAATATTTCCAGCCTCAGGATCCTATTCCTGCTAGTCGTGACAGCAGCACAGGTTATATTGCAGAAAATTGAATATTATGAAAAACAAAAAAAATGTACACTAATGACAATGTGTTATTTGTTGTCCTCATTATCACACTGGGTTATGAACAAATCAAATGACAAATATAGACTTTAAAAAATGTAAAAAAAAAAAAATTCTAAATTCACTTCTGCAGAAAAAGAGACATGGAGTCTTGCCACCTCACACAAGTATTTGTGTGTGCCCAGCCTACAAACCACACACCTGGCAGAGTGGCTGCTCAAGTAAGCCTATTCACAAAAAGTAGTGTCAAAAATACCCAAAGCTTGCCAAATGTTAAGATTTCATAGCATCATGAGGATAACCTTTAAAGATTAGCACAGATTATCATACATGAAGGACTTGTCCTATCATACACGGTTAAAGGATACCTGAACTCTTATATGACACAGGTTGTACTTGCTACTTTTATATATGACAGTATGATGCCTCACCTTTTCTCCTGCATCTGTTTCTGTAGCTTGGAATATGTGGTTAGGACAGGCAGGCAGAGTGTAAGAGCATCTATGGCAGCACAGATATTTGACTGGACTTTCCGGGTCTTGACCAATTCCTCACTTTTAGTCATTAGCTGCTTTGCCGATTCTTGAACCTCCTCATCAATTCTGACCACTTCCGTCTGACAAGCAAGTAGTTTTCATTGGAAAAAGGTATTTACATAATAATCTCTATTTTTCCATTCATTTTTAATTATCACACACAATGAAATTTAGTAAGAGCTTACTTGCAATTGTTCTATTTTTTTCAATTCAAATAAGAAAACAATATTAAACAAATAAAAAAAATAATAACACATACCTTGAGTTTATGTGCTTGTGACCTAACTTGTAGAAGTTCCCTGATGGAGTCAATAAATCCTTGGTAATGGTGATTACACATTCTCTCGATGTCTCTGTCATGGTTCCGAATTCGTGTATCCAGGCGTTCCATGAATTTCCCATGCTCGTCGCCATCGTATATGGTCCTGTATGGCATAAATTAAAATTAATTTATGGGAAGAGAACAATAAAGCAAAGGTGTCAGAAGAAGAAAAGAGGAGAAGAATGAAATAAGGAGGAGGAGGAAGGAGGGCATGACAGATAGAGTGACATGGACGGCAGGAGAAGGAAAGAGGGAAAGAGGGTGGGAAGAAAGAAAGGGAATTGTACAGAGAAAGAAGTAAAAAGGAGGAGAGAGTGAAAAAGGGAGGGGGAGGGAGGGAGGGAGGGAGGGAGGGAGGGAGGGAGGGAGGGAGGGAGGGAGGGAGAGAGAGAGAGAGAGAGAGAGAGAGAGAGAGAGAGAGAGAGAGAGAGAGAGAGAGAGAGAGAGAGAGAGAGAGAGAGAGAGAGAGAGAGAGCAGTAATCCAAAGCAGTAATCCAAAGCTAGAACTGCAACAGTAAGAATCAGATACAAGCATAGTAATAATATACTTAGCATGCAACTGAAATATATTCTGTAAGTATATCAAAATCTAGTCAAATAAAGGTATCAATCAGTAAAAAAAATAATAATGGTCAAACAAAGAGAATCTCATATAAATACCAGGCACACATACATAATCTCATTATATAAGGTTGAGGTTGTAAATATCTTTTCAAAAAAGTCAAGATCAGACTCTTCCTGCATCAAACTCTCAATTTTCAAAAAATACATTATTGTGATTCCTAATTAATCAAATCGAATCTACAGATCACTGACTTCCTTCCAAACTTTTAATTTTTTCTAAATCCCTCCCCTCCACACACACACACACTATCCGTGAGTAATAACAGCACTAGTGTCGAATGTTAAGTGATTGAGACTTGGTCATGGTAAACCTACATGGGGGTGTGTATGTTCCTGTATGGGTTGCCACACAATCATTTCCCTTGTGGATAATTAGGTTACTAGTGCAACTTACTCCAGATTATGTACATTCCTCAAGTGAATTTGTGGGGTTGCCAGACTTATCATACATCCAGCAATGGCAGTTAACATAAGCTATCCATGATAAATCAGCTAAGGAGTAAGAGATTCACTGGCAACCAACACAGCAGAACTAAACTTGATAACCAGAGTGCTTCAGTACCTTGTCAGCTCTCTTGTGTTCCAATTAAACGAACAGAAAAATTGAAAACAATTCTGACGTGATATCAAAACTGAAGAAAATGTGGCCTGTATTGGTAGCATTGAAATAATGCACAAGATATGAGTTCCCTACAACAACATAGCATGCTGTCACTGCAAAATATCTCCAATTTGAACCTTTTCTGAAATACAGGAACATAATCCTATCAAGTGAAAGATTTCTATTGACAGCAAATATATCACTAAAAATTATTCTGTGAATTCTATAATTGGTGATTATCCCTTGCAGGCTGAATGCCTCATATAAAATTTTGTCACAATTCCATATCGTCTTTCATAATGCTAATCATAGACAATTTTTAAAATGTGATCCGAGTCTTAAATTAAACTTAAATTTAATTATATAGCCTCTGATAACTTTCTTTGCATAATTTTAACAGTAAGAAAAAAAAATAATGATATGATATCTCATGATTCTCTTGATGATGATGATGATGATGATGATGATGATGATGATGATGATGATGATGATGATGATGATGATGATGATGATGATGATGATGGCAGTGGTGATGCTGATATGGTGATGATGATGTGATGGTGGTATGGTGGTGGTGATATGATGTGGTGATGTGATGGTGGTGGTGATAAGATGTAGTGGTGATATGATGTGGTGGTGATGTGATGCTGGTATGGTGGTGTGGTGATGTGATAGTGTTTGTGATATGATGTGGTGGTGATGTGATGGTGATATGGTGGTGGTGGTGATATGGTGGTAGTGGTGATGTGATGTGGTGTGATGTGATATGATGTGATGTGATGGTGATATGGTGATGTGCTGGTGGTGATGTGATGTGGTGGTGGTGGTGATGTGATGGTGGTGGTGATGTGATGGTGGTGGTGATGTGATGGTGGTGGTGATGTGATGGTGGTGGTGATGTGATGGTGGTGGTGATGTGATGGTGGTGGTGATATGGTGGTGGTGGTGATATGATGGTGGTGGTGATACAATGGTGGTGGTGATATGATTTTGGTGGTGATGTGGAGGTGGTGATTTGGTAACAATAATAATAATCACAGTATATATGGTAATAGTAAAAGCAATAATCAAATAATAGCAATGTTATTACTAAAAATAATAACAACAATAATACTTATACGTCATCACTGTCATCATCATCATATTAATAATAATGAGGATAATGATAATAATAACACTAATATAATAATAATAATAATAATAATAATAATAATAATAATAATAATAATAATAATAATAATAATAATAATAAAAATAATAAAAATAATAAATAGAAGAAGAAGAAGAAGAAGAAGAAGAATAGTAAAAGTAATAGTAACAATAATAATAATAATAACAATAACAATAACAATAACAATAACAATAACAATAACAATAACAATAATAATAATAATAATAATAATAATAATAATAATAATAATAATAATATGAAGAAGAAGAAGAAGAAGAAGAAGAAGAAGAAGAAGAAGAAGAAGAAGAAGAAGAAGAAGAAGAAGAAGAAGAAGAAGAAGAAGAAGAAGAAGAA
>NC_061823.1:11644739-11669739 GCF_019202785.1 Penaeus chinensis | reverse complement strand
GTGAGTGAGTGAGTGAGTGAGTGAGTGTGAGTGAGTGAGTGTGAGTGAGTGAGTGAGTGTGAGTGAGTGAGTGAGTGAGTGAGTGTGAGTGGGTGAGAGTGAGTGAGTGTGAGTGGGTGAGAGTGAGTGAGAGTGAGTGTGTGTGTGAGAGTGAGTGTGTGAGTGAGAGTGAGTGTGTGAGTGGTGTGTGTGAGTGTGTGAGTGGTGTGTGTGTGTGTGTGTGTGTGTGTGTGTGTGTGTGTGTGTGTGTGTGTGTGTGTGTGTGTGTGTGTGTGTGTGTGGTGTGTGTGTGTGTGGTGTGTGTGGTGTGTGTGTGTGTGGTGTGTGTGTGTGTGTGTGTGTGGTGTGTGTGTGTGTGGTGTGGGTGTGTGTGGTGTGGGTGTGAGTGGTGTGGGTGTGAGTGGTGTGAGTGGTGTGTGTGTGTGTGTGTGTGTGTGTGTGTGTGTGTGTGTGTGTGTGTGTGTGTGTGTGTGTGTGTGTGAGTGGTGTGTGTGTGAGTGGTGTGTGTGTGTGAGTGGTGTGTGTGTGTGTGTGTGGTGTGTGTGTGTGTGTGTGTGTGTGTGTGTGTGTGTGTGTGTGTGTGTGTGTGTGTGTGTGTGTGTGTGTGTGTGTGTGTGTGTGTATGAGAGTGGTGACTGAGTGAGAGAGATTGACTGTGCAACTGACTGAGCAAGGGATGGATGGAGCAAAAGTGTATGATGAAGGGGGGGTGCATGTCTGTGTACAGGTGTCTGCGTGTACATGTGTGTGTGTGAGCATGCCTGTCTGTATGAATGTTTAAGTGGATTAGTATTTTACATGAGTCTGAGTGAATGTTGTGTGTGACTGACTACTATACCTGGCTCCACCCGTTCAATAGGGATTAGTGTTTTTCGCAGGTCTCATCATGACTCAGTGTAACACAGGCATTTTACAAAACATACTTAGGTTTGATTAGTACAATGAGGATTTTTTTTTTTTATTATATGCGTTATCATAGAAAAAGAAAAGATACTAGGTGGATGATATTTTTTTCCTATACAACTAAATATTTTAAATACATTTCCCTTATCTCATAGATATCAACTTTCCTTATTTAAAAATAACATTACCATCTTTGCAATCTAACCATGAATTTGGTTAAATTACTAATAGTGTAAAGACAAAACACTCTTCTTTAGCAATGCCTGTCCTTTATCAAATACCTCCTTAAATGTCCAATACTAATGGACAAGTGCACAAGGGGCATTGACAAAAGTAAAAATACACCCCCAAAATAGCCAACTGCATCAAATGAGTTTGTCATCTGGTGACCTCATCTTGATTATGTTTTCTTATTTGTGACTTTCTGTTTCCAACTTCCAATGAATAAATATGCCTTCACAGACGGGCATATTCTTGCACGTGTAGCTGTGAGATTCTGTATCTAAACAGATAAATTTTATTTACCATATAAGATGCTATAAAATAAATCAGAAATAAACAAACTGTCATGTCTTCTTGGAAGACTTCTGACTTCACAAAGCCAATATGTGTGGGTCTACACTTTGTAACTCTCTGTCATGTTTGTTAGTGCACTTTGCAAAGCTCACAATAAATGTTCATATATTATAGGTAATTTTAGTAAAAAGAAGTGTGTACATAACATTCACATTTATTACTGCATAAAATTTTTACCCTTACAAGTGTAGTTGTTTTTTTCTAGAATAAAGTTTCCAAGAAATAAACTTCTAAAATATTTAACAGCTATTCTTATTCTTACAGATATTTACCCCCTACACTTTGTACTAAACTATTTAATCCTATACTATGCAAAATCTGGGATTTTAATCTCCTGACACCAACACTAGTAACACTATATCTGGAGTGCAGTGTTAGTCTAAACCTGTATGAAAGTGATCTTTATTTAGCAGTGTACACAAAATTCATTTCTTTTCAACAGTGTTTTTACTAAACATGGTTTTACTTTACTCTCTCTCTCTCTCTCTCTCTCTCTCTCTCTCTCTCTCTCTCTCTCTCTCTCTCTCTCTCTCTCTCTCTCTCTCTCTCTCTCTCTCTCTCTCTCTCTCTTTCTCTTTCTCTTTCTCTCTCTCTCTCTCTCTCTCTGTCTCTCTCTCTCTCTCTCTCTCTCTCTCTCTCTAACATGCATACTTGGTACAGCACAGATCACTGAAATATGAGTAGATTGCAATTGTAACACTAATACAATGATTATAATAAAAAACAATTTTAGTAACTGTACTTTTAGTACTTATACATTGATAATATGAAAGGTTTACAATGTAATATCAACAGAAAGAAGTGTAACTATCCTAATTTTTGCCATATATTAAGTCTGTGCTTACCAGTTTCAGGTCACTGTGTTTAACAAATTAGCAAACCCCTCATCAAAGTGCACAGAAGTTTAGACAACTATGATGTTTGTGTTAAGATGTAGTTAGAAAGAAAGGCGTGGTGTATCCTTATGTTATAGGGTATGATTTGATACTTTTCCCTAGAAATCTGGTGAACTAATATAAATGCGTACATAAATACCGTTACTTTCCATGAATAATCTACACATTCGGAAAACATGTGTATGCATTGTAGATATCTGTTCTCTCATTTAAGTAAAAGTATTATTCATTAGACTTAATAACAGAACCCCCTTACCTCAGCATCCTTTCTCCTAACCATCAGACTCTTAACATATTTCAATAAAATGATACCAGGAAAGGATTGATACACACCAATTTCCAGGCTTTGATTCATCTTTATTCCAGATTTCCTAAGATCAAGTATATGTTTTCAGTTTAGCCTACTATTAGTACTAGTATCTGCTATAATCTTATGATCATAATACAACAGGTTGTATATCACAATTGTGCAGACTATTGCAAATGTTGTATGTTACAGTTATCAGGTTTATTACTCCTAATTATCTATTACACTCATAGTTACATAGGTGACTCCAGATTGAGGCTTCTGTGAAGCCTGTACTTCCAGTTCTTGATTTATAATTACACTACGTTGTTGAGCTCGAGAGGTTGCAAGGTTAGCTATGCCAGGTTAGGTTAGATTCTGAGGTTCAAACGGCATGATCAGTTGCATTACAAGGAACTGATAACAGAGAAGTTTTAAGTGAAGGAAGCCCTGTTTAGCTCAGAAATATAATTATTTACAGAATATTTCTTAAAGTTTGTGTTATTTCTCTGGTAGAATATTAATGGACACACAAATACCTGGCACTAAATCCATGCCAATTGGCATTCCAGCAAAGGCTATAAACCACCTATCTGCATAATACAGGCAAGTTAGAGCTTGTACACCTCAATGGCATCTTATCTTCCAATAAGTTAACGCTTAGGCCTGTTCCAATAAGGAACAAGGTTAAGCTTTATCTTGTCAAAAATATATGGGATGGAGTTTTATTGGTCTTTTGTTAGAATGCAAATTTTACACTATTCCCCAGTAATCACAGCAAATTTCAAGAGAATTTCCATAGATTATCTAGCATATATAACTAAAAAAATAGTCCCATTATGAAAACCATTGCATATCTTTCTACACAAATACCTTCTCTTTTCATAACATAATATTCAATTTTTATCCCCCCCCTAACCCCAGATTTCTTTACTACTATCCGGGTTAAGGGGGAAAAAGTAGGTTACTCCTTTGGAAACTTATTTTTCATAACTGATGCATTGATTATGTTGGCTTACATGAAAATAGAAAATACATTTTTTTTAAATCACACGTTGGCACAGAACTAACTGTTGGCTTATATTGTAAATGAATGTTTAACTGCAGGTTACTTTATATTTTTAAAAACTGCTTTGTATATTAAACAATAAAAAATGCAAACACATGTGAATTTTCAATACCGCCCTCAGGGAAACACCCTATTAACTCAAATGTTTCCTCAAAAACCAGATTACCTTATAATATGAAGTAGAAATTAAATATCAGGGAGGTTCCAGGATGACTCACACCCTAGTCAACCACATCAGCTGTCATCCTTGGGATTCTACTCTCTGCACACTCCTTCCCGGGATATTAAAAAGACTCGGGTTACACTCCCAAACCTATTTCTAAATGTACTTCCTTCTACCGAGTCTTTAATTTCCCTCCTGAAATTTGGAGGTGAGAGGTCACTTGTTGCGTCTGAAGCCCTATTAAAATCCCTCCCGACGAAGGCTTTACCTGAAGGTCGGACCCCAATACTCGTCGATGGCCTCGATCTCGTGCAGGAGGAGCTCGTGTCTGAGGGCCACAGGGTCATCCTCGGTGGCATCCTGACCCTTGGCTGGTGATTCGAGGGTTTTGGCAGTTTCCTCCCTGAGTGTCACCTCCATAACAACAAAACTCTCTGTTCAGTTGTTCTTGGTTGAGAGGAATTGTGGGAGAGGGAAGTGGGCGTGAGCGATCTCTCGTCCACGGCGATTTTTCTCTCTCGTTAAATTTCTCATTTATTCATTTTTACATCTTGTGTGTTCGGTTTCATTCAGAGTCTGTGGCTATCGGATTTGAGTTAGGTAGTAAATACACTGATATATGTATGTTAAACTGTCTGTAATCTTTTATAGGCGCGTAGAAATTAAACGGGTAAAAAATTCAATTGGTATGATAAACACACACGGGTACTAAAATTATTATAAAAACGAACTTTCAAGAAACCATTGATGCTGTATAAAGGTTAATATATGTAAATTCATATCTATACGTACTGAGATACATATACCGTGCATATAAGCTTATCTATCCGTCCATCATTACAGCCATTTAAACAGCTATACAGTATAAAAAAAAAAAAATGCTGGGAGTTCTAAGATGTGGATGTATATGCAGAGAGTGATGCAGAGATTTTCGCAGTTTGTAATAAAAGAGGAAAACATATTTTACGACTGTTTCTTGTAAATCGGTAATGGAAAGAATAGTGTTTTGAAGAGGAACCAGTATATGAAGAAATTAAAACAAAATGACGACTGATTCAATGCACACACGCACACACACACATATGTGTGTGCATATACATATGTAAGCACACACACACACGCACACGCACACGCACACGCACACGCACACGCACACGCACACACACACACACACACACACACACACACACACACACACACACACACACACACACACACATACACACACTCACACACACACACACACACACACACACACACACACACACACACACACACACACGCATATAATAACAGATACACATGTTTATATATATATATATATATATAATATATATATGTATTTACATATATATACATATATATACATATATGTTACTTCACTCACACGTGCATAAATTGATATAAGGAGCATATAAACATTTATATTATATATTAACATATTATATATCACTATTAAATACACACACATATGTATATATATATTTATTTATTCATATTTATATTTAATTGTAGTATATCCATAAATGCAATACTCACAACGTACAGAATCAGCCGAGTGTGATTTTACCACAAGCTATTTTAAGATAGTATTAACATCAGTGGCAAAGGTCAGAAGAGACGTAAATCGGTATACAAGAGACGCTTCAGTGAAACTTCCACTGTAATTATGCTGTCTTTAACCCTTTCTCAACCCTTTCATCTCCTGATAATTAAACTTCGACACCAAATTTACATTCGCTTCTAAAATACATGTATTCTCATTAATGAAGTAGACTGGATTACCAGACATGAACCAAACGAGAGAGTGGAGAATGCATCATAGGTTTACAAATTATATCTTTATCAGTGTGGAAAAAGTAACAAAAGAGGTACGAAAGCGATAAAGACTGCTGGAGTGATGGGATACACGTGAAAACAAATCTGTATAAATATACGTTATATAATTACTACGGAGCTTGTTGTATGGGTAGTAGTAAGGAACATACAAAAGACAATAAAATTTGAGGTTTGGTTAATAAAGGCAATTCATTTAACTATTTACTTGAGAAGGGAGATTAAATACCCTTCCAGCACACGGAATTTCGTCATTGTACCTAACCTTAAATTTCTTTCAATTTTTTTTTTCTATAATTTACATGTTTAACATGAAAAAAATGCAAAATGTATAACTCTAACAGCTCATTTCTACGTTGAAAAGATACTGTAGTTACGGCTGTATGGAAGAAATAGGCTTTAGCGACTCAGTTTTCCGGTGAAATTTCAAGCACCAAGCGGTAAGAAACCTTAAAATGTTGAACGATCGATAGCCATGAGTCCACCGCAATCCTGCTTGACCAAATATAATTGTAAATTTCTTAGTGACACTAATATCAGTTAAAGGAAGTCCACAGAGATAACATGAATCGGATAATGATTTTTTTTTTTTTTTTTCAATGAAACCAATTATGTATGCTATTACATTACGGCTAGCAAAGGCTGAACTACATTTTTTTCTGGCAGTATACCGGCCCTGCCACGTAGTGTAATTAGTGCCTATATGGAAGTACTGGGCTGTTTAATTATACACGGTGCTTAGTGTAAAAGCAGACAGCTAAGTCTTAGAGAGTTTGCGACAAAATAAAACATTTAGGTTGCCTAATACCTAGAAGAAATAAGTATTTTTCACTTGATACATTTTAACCATCCTATATCTGTGACATGGTGAAATTTATAACGAAATTTTAATTTGCCTCTTGGGATCATACGAAACTAAACACATCTGAACATATGCCCAAAGCTTTGCAACTTCACCAGAATGGTGATACATGTAGGCCTACTCATATTGCCAGAATTATGGGTGCATGAAAAATGCATCAATTTACACATTCCACTATGAAACTGCTGCGAAATTTGTCACCTGATTATTCAAGGAATGTAGGTAGTCGCTACATAACTGGCTACAGTAAATTCATCACACCAACGGAGAGGCCGGATGTGAAGGATATCTCCATAGATGCTCACTCGTCTTCGATCTATGTGTTGTTATATATGTATACATAAAGAGTAAAGCTGAGTGGTACTGGGGGTAGTGGTTCAAAAAGCTGCATAGTTTAATCTCATTTATTAAAGAAATTAAATATCAGAATGATACAAAAAAATATATGAAACCTTATCCTGTGACATTCGGATATAGCAACTAGCATGCTCGATAAGGTAAACCTCGGTGGTACTAACGAAAACACGTTCAGTAATTACAACTTTAAAACCACACATTCGGGAGATAATATTAGGCGACATTTATGCCAGTCCAAGTGGAAGAAGTATTCAACATTAATAAGGCATGGGCCTCATGATTTTTTTTTTTTTTTTTTCGAACACCAGGAAACAGGAAAGGAAATGCCGACAATTTAGGTATAAGAGAAATAGAATGCAAGAGCAATCATTGATGTCATTAATAAATCATAAATAATGTTTCCTCAATCATCCCTGTCTGTAGTGAAGAGAAAGAGATGCCAGGATACATGCAGAATCAGTTGTTCAAGGGAATAATAAGAAGTCCGGGAAAAATAATATTACCCAACTGTCCCTGAGACAAAACGATTCTCTAGGTAATGAGAGAGACTTCAAACTTACTTTTGAAGGTTTATTTCAACCAGGTCCAAACAAACGCACAATTTGTTGGCGTGTAGAACTGAGAGCAGGTTCGACCACCCCATAATGTGAAGACGTCATGAGGGGTGATCCAACATGTAATAGGATGTCATAGGATGTCATCCCAATGTGAGTGGGTTAATATATACAATGTAAAAGCACAAGACCTATGGCTAAATGACTCACATAATAAACCACTGAATATCTATTTCCACAGAGAGAGAGAAGGGATAAAAAAGAAGCTGAGATGGAAAATATACAAGTCTATCAAAGACTGTGCTACACACACACACACACACACACACACACACACACACACACACACACACACACACACACACACACATATATATATATATATATATATATATATATATATATATATATATATATGCATGTATGTGTGTATGTGTATATATATACAGACATATATATATATATATATATATATATGTGTGTGTGTGTGTGTGTGTGTGTGTGTGTGTGTGCATGTATATATATATATATATATATATATATATATATATATATATATATATATATATGCATATGTACATAAATGCAGAGAAGAGAGACAGAGACAGACAGACAGAGAGAGGAAGTGACAAAGTGCTGGTATTATTTAGAAATATTTTATTAAATAGAATGGTATTGGTCATAGTCACGTTTTATTTCAAAATAAAATGGTTTACCCTTATCACATAATGTATTCAAAGAAAACTTTGTTATAAGCTAAACTAAACTAAAGCATAGCCTTATCAGTTTTTGTTTTTATTTTGATCAAGATGTACCTCATTGCTAACTACTAAGTTGACTGGGTGGTTCTAGTTATACAACATATACACTAAAAAAAAATGCACTATTGACATGTATTGGGTAGAATATAAACCAAAAGGCTCAGTACATCCAAACACTCTCCACGCCCACATCCCCCCCCCCACACACACACATCTCTGTATACCAGCAAGCATTGTAAAAAAAAAAAAAAAAAAAAAAAACGTTAATTTTTATGTTCACGTTTAGAATCCCCCATTTTTACATCTCAGTCTGGACCGGAGTGGTGTCTCTGTCTGTAGACTAGTACAGAATGCACTCACCGATATATGAATAAAACCTTTATAAATTAAAGCTTCATAAATAAAACCGAAAGTTAATAATCTGACCTCGCCATCCTATACAACATATCATTCTAAGACATTTTCTTCTTCATTTCCTTTGCCAACTAATAATAAGAACAGAAGAGAGGATGTAAAACTCAAAATATCCAGGCTCTCGATATGTACCATCAATGTGCGACACCAACGCGTAGTTGCCATGGCTCAATCTTACCGGAGGTGAAGATTTTGGAGAACAGTCGGTGGGTAGGGGGTAGCAGCCCTCTCTAAAAGGGGATCTAGGGGGCAAGCTTATTACTAAAAGTGTGCATCGCAATGATAATTACATGATACTTATCATGCCCTTCCCAGTTATCAGGGTTTATATTCTAGCTGTGCTTTGTTTGAGACGGGAATGCGTGCAAGATTCGTTTGAAACACGATGAGAACAGTCTTGACCATGGTGTTAGGCGTCATTATTAAATTTACGGAATAAAATTATCCATTAGCTCTATACTGTGTTAGCTAGCCTAGCAGTCCGTACTACATGGCTCTGTGAGAGTGTGCTAACCTCTATTTATGGTATCATTTAGTTTCTTTTGCACTGTTTCACCAGCTTATCTGTTTACACGAATTATAAACTTTAGCAGAAAATTAAACTCATTGGTCAGTCTGTGCTTCCTTGCATAGATTTTATGTTCATGCAAATCCAAATAATGCAACGCCGGAAACACAGATCCATATGTCTCACTCATTACAGTCACCGATATGATCAAATAATGTACGTACATACTCTCATAAATCTTGTTCGGTTGTATTGGTGTAGACGGTAATTGAAACCAAAGTGGATGTCTCTGAGTCAGTGATAGGTGAGAAAGCCCAGAATGTACAGTTTAGTTTGGGCTAGTCTAGAATAATCCCCATAGTATAATTAGGCCTTGGTACCTGCAAGTCTAACTTCTCCACCGAGGCCAGAATATACCCGTTATAATTTCATGAGCACAGTCAGCTTGTTGGAATGTGACGATGTGGTATACAGTAAATGTGTGCGGTTTATTTGAGTGGCAAACCTATCCAGCAAGGTTCGAACTGAATGCCAGCTTGGAACATGCCGTATTTTTTAAGAACATCTGAACACTTTAGTGTGGTATTGAATGTTTGAATATTCACTTGTTTTTACAAAACTTTATTAATTAGCAATACTACAAATTATACTTGTAATGATGTTTCGGGTCATGACAAAGGTTTGAATTATTACCTCCATTCCACTATAATTAGAAACTATATTATTGTAGGAAAACGTACAAAAATTTGACAGTGTACCGGAAAAGAAAATAATTACAAATATAATAAAGAGATGCATTTGAACATCATATTATCCTTGATTTAAATTTGCATTCCAACATGTTTTAACCTTCTTTCTGAAATGCTTTGAAATGATTTAACTTCTTACGTTCCCAGTGTTTAACAGCATCACGCGGAAGAACAAATCTAATTGTAAAAAGTGAATGCGTGGATGATAAAACGTGTATAGTTTATCAACCAGTCAGTTATTAGCTATGGAAGAGGGATAGATTTGAAATAAAGTAGCAGACTGTCCCAAACTTGTTGATTATAATCCTGGCGTCAGATTGTATTTTTGGTCGTATATTCAATAAAGAAACAATTTTTTTGCTCATAGAAAAAATATCCACAACCAACGTTGCTCACAACTACAAAAAACAATAATGTAAATTAATTAATTTACAGTGTCTTTGGGTTGCTCATTCAGACCTGACATTGTCCATGGTAGCACAGATTGAGCATATGTCCTTCTTATGTCTATATTCAATTGAAAATTTTACACTTACATTGTATAGTTGGGGATTTGGTAAAGAAGGTTATATATAATGCATTTATTTTATTCTATTATTAATAGCATGGTATTACTTTATGAAGTTTCCATTATATACTGAATCAATTTTCTCTCTCTTTTTATAGAAAAACTCTTCCATTGTGAGTTGACATAACACTCAACCAAGCGAAAGACAGGGAAAAGTACCTATGTAGGTAAGAGTTGTAATGAATGACAAGCTTATTAGTGTGGTGAAAGTGGGAGTAGTTTCTTTTCACACAGCTCTGAGGGTCCAACGTCCATTTCTTTAATTCTAGAGTGGATTCAGGATAATCTTGACTCCATCCTTGGCCTTAATGAGACCCAATCCTGGCTCCAACACCATTTCTTCGTGTCCTGGTGCATTGCGCAGCTCTGCCACAAGCAGCAGTTTCGACAAGACAATCTTTGCTTCCATTAAGGCAAACCTCGTGGCTGCAGAAATATAAGATTCCATTAAAATATAGTAACTCCTGCAAATGTCTTACATGCTAATCAGATTCTTTCCTTCCTCCACTTACACAGTTCAAGATCTTAAGGGCTCACCAAGGCAGTTCCTGGGACCTATTCCAAAAGGCATGTGGGCGAAGTTCTTCATGCTCGTCTTGTTCTCGGGCATAAAACGCTCCGGACGGAAGTCATTAGGCTCGGGCCAGTACTTCGGGTCGTGGTGGATACTCCAGACAGGGACCTGTATTCTATCCCCAGCCTTGATCGTCAGGTCAGTGTCAGGAAGCCTGCGATGCCAAAGCATCAGTAAGCGTGTCAAAAGGAATGCCAGAGATAACCTAACAAAAGATCTTCATTAGCATTAATTTGCAATCACTAACGATATTCCTAGACTCTTCCAGCCACTCACAGGCCATTGACGCGTTTTCTGGGAACTATTACATCACTATCTGCTCAGCAATATACATAAGAATACAATATAATTTCCATTCATTAATAACATTAATATCATTTTATCCGAAGCTAGCCAAATTCTGAAGAAAAAAAAAATTGTACATGGTATATGAAACTGTAAGCATGGTTTAAGCATTTAAGTTACTTTCTGGTAATACCAAAAAATCCATGAAATCCCTAATTAGCTCTAACTATTGAATAACAGTAAACTTTGATATGATTATTCCTCTATAATGACATAACGTTAATTTTTATTTCACAGTAGTTATGATATTCCTTCATGGTTATTAGCATTGCTACCTACCGATAGTCACGTGTGCACAGTCGTTCTATAAATGGTGCTGGAGGAAACAGGCGTAGTGTTTCTGTTGAATAAATGCTTATATATATATATATATATATATATATATATATACACATATATATATGTATTTATATATATATACACATATATATATGTATTTATATATATATATATATATATATATATATAGAGAGAGAGAGAGAGAGAGAGAGAGAGAGAGAGAGAGAGAGAGAGAGAGAGTAAACAGACAGACAGAGACAGAGAACGGGGCAGGGACAGGGACAGATATACGCACGTACGACGTACGTACATGTGCACAGACAAATAGAGAAAATGTGGTGGAGGAAGGGGATAATTATATGTTAATGTATATAATCACTGGATATTAATTATAGTAAAGGGTAATTATATATTTATTTCATTCCTTAATAAAAAAAAAAAGGTCGGTGTAAAGCTTCATGCCTCAACACTGTAACTAACTTCAAGGGGCCATTGTGAGTGCTACCTAATTTTCAAATATTTAAGATTTATTCATCAATTAATTTCAGTACATAAGTTATGGACGCATTCCAAAAACCTATTTATTTCTCAAGTATCATCACTTTTGCATTTACTTCAGGCCAACTATTTAAAATATTTCAGTATATTGTGAAATCCATATCTTCTTTAAGCTGTATAGGAAGGGAAAGTTCAAAGTTACGTGTGCCCATAGGACAGGGGAAATATGATTCAAAACCCGGTAATAAACAAACTGAAAAGTAGCAAATATTTTCACCTTATGATTACTGTATATAGTCGCAAATTAGTATTTTTGTTTATACATTATATATATTTACTGTTATAGGAATATGTAGAATTAAGTTGAATGTAAGAACTTACCCATCAAGCATGCATCGAGATATTTAGCTTCCATGACCCCTTGGTAAGTAATATCACCTTCTTCATGAACCAAATCTTGGATCTCTTTACGGAGTTGTTCTTGTGCACTTGGATTCTTAGCCAACAGGAAGGCAGCAAAGCCCAGGGTAGTAGCTGTTGTTTCATAGCCAGCAACGAGGAACAACAAGCACTGAGAGGCGATGGTAATGTCATCCAGCACTGTTTGGGAGATCCAGACCTGATTACTAATACTGATATTATGGTGTAATAACATTGGATTTTAAAGATACAGCTTGCAATATTTGGTGTGGAAAAACAAAGTTATGACCTCAGTACTTACGATGTTTTGACTTGGTAGTACTATCAATCCCCTTTACTTTGCCGTCAGGACTGCGAACTTCCAAGAGTAAGTCAAGGAAATCCCCACGTCTTTCCCCTTTCACTCTTTCTTTTATTGTATGTGTTACAACTTCCTCCAGGAAATAAGCTTCAGGATTAGTGAACCGGATGTTGAGCAACTTTGCAAGTGTAGGAAACGTAGTCATCATTATGAATTTTATTATATTGACATTAGTTGTTTCGAAAAATTTTGCAGCTCTGTTGGGGAACTCGGCATGTTCATCCACGAGTGAATTACACTCGATGCCAAAAGCACAAGAGGCAATCGTGTCTATGGTAAAGCGACCAAAATTGTATTTCATATCAACATAAGGTTTCCTTCGCGATTCACTGAGAGAGAAAGCAACGAGGGCATCGGCCTTGTCACACACAAGAGGAAACATTCCCTTCATTTTGCCTGAGGAAAAGGTCGGGCTCATGATGGCCCTCAGCTGTTTCCATTCATCGCCTTTCTTTAGTGACAACATTTGTGCTGTTATCTTGTCTTTGTCGTGTGATAAAGCTAAATTCATTCTGTCGACGAAGTGGTCAAAGTCCTTCACGAAGATATGTTTGATGAGGTCGGGATCACCCACCAACAGGACTGGATTAAAGAATTCATACAGTCCACAAAACTTCGATCCGCCATATTTGTGATAAGCCTGCAAGGAGTTTAAAACAAAATATTCACGTTAATGAACTAGAGAGTACAATTTATATATCCATGCTTTATAGACTATCCTCATCCTTCAAGCATGTAAATCACACTATAGGTAGCGATTTTCAACATTCCTAATCATATCGCACTGATCAGTTACTAAATTTGTCTATCGCATCATTAAAGTTATAAGTAAACGCCATTCGATTTGTAATAAAAATTATTAAATACGTGTTTAAAGGTTCTGTAACTATATTCTAAATACATTAGTCATGTGTAGCAAAACAGCATACAGTACGTACATATATATATATACACATATATATACATATATATATATATATATATATATATATATATTCCCTTGGTTTGGTTAGGTTAGGTGGTGTGGTGTGTGTGTGTGGTGTGGGTGTGAGTGGTGTGAGTGGTGTGAGTGGTGTGTGTGTGTGTGTGTGTGTGTGTGTGTGTGTGTGTGTGTGTGTGTGTGTGTGTGTGTAATGATCTGGGACGTAGTATCTCATAGGTTTAATGAAAAGAATATTCATGACATGCTTATTTGAACTGAGGCAAATGTCAACTAAAAACAACATCCAATTGTTTATAGTCATACATATAACTTATCTTATTTACATATTCTAGGATATATCCCATTCATTAAGGGCCAAGGGGGTAGAGGCGATGAAAAATCATTCCCCGCCCCCCTACCTACAGTAACGACAAGTAGCATTCAGACGTTATTATTGTTGTCGTTCTTATATAAAAAATAAAACGAATCTACTTCAAAATATTACGCCGATTATACGTTTTACTCCATTTTCAATGCTTCTTTTCCTAAAGTCTCTTGACACACTAATGAACCTTTTGCTGAAACCTGCCTCGTTTAAAAGTAATTGACATTCTGATGAACATAAAGACCATTTACCACTGTATCATACTCCCATTTCCCTTTCTTTGAGAGCGCGTGATGTATGTGACCAAAAATGGGTACGTAGGGCGGCGTTTGCACACCCCGCGATGCCCAGTAGCTGTGGCGCCATTTTGAATACGCCCACAACGCAGCCACTGCCACGCACACCAACGCCAGCGTCACGAGGCTCATCCTGTGTTGATGCTTCTGCTTTTTCAGCCATGAAATGAAAACCAGAAGAATTTTATTATTCTTACATCGTTTTCTGAACTAATTTCATGTGATAGAAGAAGCTCATCATCTTTATGCTGAATAATTTAAAATTCAACTTTATGTGATTTGAGGAAAACCTGAGTGGCCATTAATCTTGATTTTTAAAAAATATAGTATCACTCACGAAAAAAAGAAAGAAAGAAAAAACTTTTCTGAAAATAACAGTTTTTACTACAAGGGGCATACTTAGCCTGTATCGAGCACTACACTGTCTGCATGAACAGTAGCCCTTAATGTGTAGTACAATGTTTTATGTGGACGTAGACACATTATAAATTAGTTCTAATATGCGGTATTCTTTTCCGAGTCTTCAACTTACCCAAAGGAGGAAATGGGCTCAGACTAGCCTTCAAAGGAAAATACAGAGAAATATATTGCTATCTAAGATGCGTTTGACTGCATCATATCGCGTTGATAGTGTAATCTATTGCTTATATATATATTTTAAAGTGATAACCCTCTGCCACTTGTATATAAGTATATGTATAAGTTCTTACTTGCTATCTAACCTTAACCGTAACACTTTCATCTCTCCTACATTCCAAATTATGTGTCTGTGTGTGTGAATGCGTGTACGTGTGTTTAGACCTAAACTGAGAAAATGAATAAATATACACACACGGGGGCATAAATGCTCTCTTCCACTGAGTTTCTCTCATACTTTCAAAGGATGATATAATAACAGAAAGTTTCCCGTGGAGTGATACACATGAATTTATACTCATAACTTTACCTTAGACTGAGGCTTTAGGGAAACGCGTGTAGTCTTTGCCTCAGTATCTGACCAAGGGCCGAAGTCAACAAGTGATAATATAAAGCAATTTTAGCCAGTCATGTTGAATTGCATTTCTGTTATCGGCTATAAATAAACCTCAAATATTTTTTTTACTATGCAATTTGTTTCATTATCCTTTGTATATTCCATTCAGTATATTGTAATTCATATGCAACGTTTTCTTTTAATTGTTGTGATTGTAGAGCCTCTCATGGACTCTTGTTTTAAAGTGGATCGATAAGTCAAGAGACACAAACACGCACACACACGCACACATACACACACACACATACATGTGTGTATATGTATATTTATATAAATATATATATATGTGTGTGTGTGTGTGTATGAATGTGCGTTTGTATATGTACATATATATACATATATATATGTAAATGTGTACACATATATATATATGAATATATATACATTTACATATTTATTTATTTTGGTTTTCTTTTTTCATAAGTATTATCTAATTTTCATATGGGTGAAAAGGATTCTTTACCATCATTTTAAGGTTATCGGGAACGGGAGTCAAATCTCCTGTCCAAGAACCGCTAATCGAACCAGAGTCATCTCCTGACCCAGAAATGGAAATGGAAAAAGACCCACTCCAAGATCCACTTCGTTCAGGCAGTGACGTTAAATGACGAGATGCAGAACCACTTCCTTGCTTGGCGAGGAAGGGCGGCGATCGCAGCCAGTGACGCGGCCGTCAGCACCATCAGCGTTACGCACACACGCATTAGACCTTTGGAAACAGACAGATAGTCAGTTCGTATACACCCACATATATATATATATACATATATACTTATACACACACGCGCGCACATATGAATATACATGGGTGTTTCATGCTCAGGGTGATGTGAAGCGATGGTGTGGTAGCCTGGTTAGTGGTAAGTGCTTGCATGCCTTTTCGCTTATAGCTGGTACCACTGGCTAGCCTGGTGTGAAAAGGGAGCAGCTATGCATAAGACTCCCCTGCCAGCTCATAGCCTCTCCATCATCAAGACTTCTGCAGTGCCTCCTCGTGGCCACCCACGGAAACTAGGTACCTTGCAGTCCTAGGCTGAACTGTGGAGGCTCTTAGAGCAGCAGGAGGCCCTAAAGGTACTGAGGCATGGCACACCAGCGTGTGGATATGCCCTGGCTTTGTACTAACTCCTGCCCCCGTACCCCCAGGGGTTAATGGGCGGCTATGGGGAGGCAGGCTTTGCCAGTCGGCCCCCCAAGATAACCACTGGCAACGAGTCGTATAGTTGTTGGTGCTGGGGGGAGGGCTAAAGTCCCTCCCACCCAGCAAGAACGGCGGGCTGTGGGTCCCTCTGGCTTGGCGACCGCTGGGACTCGGGTGGGGAGGGGGGGGGTTACTCGTCATCCCATCTGGGTCCCAGCGGCCGCCAACCTGGCGTGGTGCTTGTGGAGGAAAGCCCCAGGGCGCCCTGCAGGCGTATTATGGGACCTGCAGCCAGCCAACCTCCTCTATATAAGGCGGCGTCGGTAGGGGTGGCAGAAGTGGCGCCCACCCAGAGTGACTGCCCGAGGTTAGACCTCATGCGGACTGTCAGGGTGGGGACTTGGAACGTCCGTTCCCTGCGACAGGACAATCAGTTACCACTACTGTTGAGGGAATTGAAGCAGCTGAGAGTTGAGGTGGCTGCTCTCTCGGAGGTGAGAAGTCCCGGCAGCGACACGACTAGTGTGGGTGGCTACACTTACTACTGGTCGGGCCGCAGCGATGGCCACCATCTTCAGGAAGTAGCCATAGCCATCTCCAGCAGACTTCAACCCTCGGTAGTTGAGGTCACTCCAGCCGATGAGCGTATTATGGTATTGAGACTCAAGCTCTCATTTGGCTTCATGTCTCTTATTGCTGTATACACTCCTACGGATGTATATAAACTTGAGGTGAAAGAGATGCTTTACACCAAACTTGCATCTGTGGCAGACAGATGTCCTTAACGAGATATTCGTATTGTTCTGGGTGACTTCAATACGGTATCAGGCTGCGATCGAGCTGGCTATGAGATGTCTGTCAGTCCTCATGGCTCAGGAGCTGATGCTGGCAGTGAGAATAGCCACCTATTCTGTGACTTTGCTTGGTCCCAGAAATTGAGGATTTCTGGCTCTTGGTATCAGTGTTCTGACCCGCATTGTTGGACTTGGTACAGTGATATGGGTAGTATGGCCAAAGAGATTGACCACATTCTCGTTAGCACTCGGTGGAAGATCCTCCAGAACTGCAGGGTGTATCGAAGCGCCGAGTTCTGTGGAACTGATCATAGATTAATTGTGGCTACTCTCCAGGTCCACTTTAGAACCCCCTGTCGCCCAAATGAACACCTAAGGGTGTTTCATTTGGACAGATTGAGGGAGGACGAGTGTGCCCGGGGGTTTGCCGAGGCTATCTCTGGTCGTCTCACAGCACTCGAGGGCCTGACAGACCCTGTTCTTATGTGGGATACCTTCAAGTGGAAACGCTTGATGCAGCTCAGGAATCCATTTGTGAACGCCCAAGAGCAAGACAGAATGCCACCTCGCAGCAGACACTGGAAGCCATAGATGCTTGGCATGCGGCTCTCTTGTCAGGGAATCACAACTGGTGCGCAGGACTAGGTCACTGTTGAGAAGGGATAAGGAACAGTTTATCAGTAATCTTGCAGAAGAGGTCGAAAGCCATTTCTTAGTAAATGACCTTCGTCCTGCCTACCAAGTCCTGAGAAATCTGAACTCCAAGCCCTCCTCACAGATGACTGCTGTCTGCTCAGCAGGTGGCCAGATAATCTCAGATCCTGATGGGCTGCGTGTGCGTTGGGGTGAGTATTTTGAGCAGTTATATAAGGTTGATCCACCAACAGTTAACTTGGATGCGGGTACTGTTGAGATTCCTCTGCCAGACCAATACAGCGAGGATCCACCCTCCCTGACTGAAGTCAGGGGGGCGATCTCCAATCTGAAGCGTGGTAAAGCAGCAGGTGTTTGTGGCATTCCAGCTGAATTGTTAAAGGCTGGTGGAGAACCTATGGCAAGGGGCTTGCATGCAGTCCTGTCTGCCATCTGGCAGACTGATCCCTTTCCCCCTAACTTGCTGAGTGGTGTGGTCATCCCTCTCTGGAAGGGGAAAGGGGATTGCTGAGACTGCAGCAATCACCGAGGCATTACACTATTCAGTGTACCAGTCATGGTACTCGCGCAGATCCTACTGAGAGGTATCAGAGACCACCTGTTGAGGCAGCAAAGGCCGGAGCAATCTAGATTCACTCCTGGTAAGTCCACAATAGACCGCATCCTGGTGCTACGAGTCATTATAGAGCGCCGTTGTGAGTTCGAACGTGGGCTGCTCGCAGCGTACATCGACCTCAAGAAGGCGTTTGACACGGTGCATCGCGAATCACTCTGGGAAATCCTGGGGCTAAGAGGAATTCCAACAAGGATTGTTGGACTAATAGCAAACCTGTATACAGGCACTGAAAGTGCTGTAAAGTGTGGTGGGGGCCTGTCGAGCTTCTTCCCTGTTAGTTCAGGCGTGAGGCAAGGCTGTGTTCTTGCACCAACACTTTTCAACACTTGCATGGATTGGATACTGGGTAGAGCTACTGTCCAAAGTCACTGTGGAGGAACTCTGAGCAATATCAAGGTTACAGACCTTGACTTTGCTGATGATGTTGCCATCCTCTCTGAATCTCTGGAAACCCTAGTGGCGGCTCTTGGTTCATTTAGCAATGAAGCGAAGCCCCTGGGGCTAGAGGTCTCCTGGACCAAGACCAAGATCCAGGATTTTGGGGGCCTACTAGGAGACCCTGTGCAGTCGGTACGTGCTTGCGGTGAAAACATCGAAGTCACAGAGAGCTTTATATACCTCGGTAGTGCAGTTCACAACTTTGGGTTGTCAGACCAGGAGGTCAGAAGACGGATTGGCCTGGCAGCAGGGGTCATGAAATTTCTCGACAAGAGTATTTGGAGATGCCGGTACCTGTGCAGAAGGACCAAGCTACGTGTTTTCAAGGCCCTGATACTGCCAATTTTACTATATGGTAGTGAAACTTGGACGCTATCTTGTGCTCTGGAATCTCGTCTTGATGCCTTTAGTAACAGATCCTTGCGCCGGATCATGGGGTACAGTTGGCGGGACCATGTGTCCAATCAACGGCTGCCCCGTGAGACCGGTACAGGACCTGTTACTTGCACACTTCGTGATCGCTAACTCAGGCTATACGGCCACTTGGCTCGATTCCCGCAGAATGATCCTGCCCCTCAGGTTGTCTCTGTCCGTGACAATTCTAGGTGGAGGAGGCCTGTGGGACGACCGAGAAGGTCGTGGCTTGGGCAGATCGATCAAACCCAAGTGATGCTGATGATGATAAATGCTACATATATATAATTTATATATATATATATATATATATATATATATATGTAATGCATATATATGTGTATGTATATATATATGTATATGTATACATGTGCATATAAATATGCATATGTATATATATATATATATATATATATATATATATATATATATATATATATATGTATATGTGTGTGTGTTTATATATATGTGTGTGTGTGTTTATATTACATTATGTATATATATCTGTGTGTGTATCTCTCTGTTAATCTACACACACATACATGCATGCATATATATATATATATATATATATATATATATATATATATATATGTGTGTGTGTGTGTGTGTGTGTGTGTGTGTGTGTATACATTTATATATATATATATATATATATATATATATATATATATATATATATACATATATATATATATATATATTTATGTATTTAGACATGTGTATATATACATATATATACTTATATATATATACATATATATATATATATATATATATATATATATATGGGGATTTATATCTATACATATATATATGTATTTAGACATGTGTATATATACATATATATACTTATCTATATCTATATATATATATATATATATATATATATGGGGATTTGGTAAAAAGTTATATATGATGCATTTATTCTATTTTATTATTAATAGCATGACATCACTTCATGAAATGTCCATTATATAATTTTCTTCTATCTCTGTTTTAAAGAAAAATGTCTTCCATTGTGAGTTGACATAACACTCAACCAAGCGAAAGACAGGGAAAAGTACCTATGTAGGTAAGAGTTGTAATGAATGACAAGCTTATTAGTGTAGTGAAAGTGGGAGTAGTTTCTTTTCACACAGCTCTGAGGGTCCAACGTCCATTTCTTTAATTCTAGAGTGGCTTCAGGATAATCTTGACTCCATACTTGGCCTTGATGAGACCCAATCCTGGCTCCAACACCATTAAGGCAAACCTCATGGCTGCAGAAATATAAGATTCCATTAAAATATAGTAACTCCTGCAAATGTCTTACATGCTAATCAGATTCTTTCCCTCCTCCACTTACACAGTTCAAGATCTTAAGGGCTCACCAAGGCAGTTCCTGGGACCTATTCCAAAAGGCGTGTGGGCGAAGTTCTTCATGCTCGTCTTGTTCTCGGGCAAAAAACGCTCCGGACGGAACTCATTAGGCTCGGGCCAGTACTTCGGGTCGTGGTGGATACTCCAGACAGGGACCTGTATTCTATCCCCAGCCTTGATAATCAGGTCAGTGCCAGGAAGCCTGCGATGCCAAAGCATCAGTAAGCGTGTCAAAATAAATGCCAGAGGTAACCTTGCAACAGATCTTCATTAGCATTAATTTGCAATCACTAACGATATTCCCAGTCTATTCCAGCCACTCACGCGTTTTCTGGGAACTAGTACGCCACTATCTACTCAGCTATATACATAAGAATACAATATAATCTCCATTCATTAATAGCAATAATATCATTTTATCCGAATGTACATGATACATAAAACTATAAGCATGATTTATACGAAAATGTCAGCATTTCAGTTTTAAGCAACTATTGAATAACAGTAAACTTTGATATGTTTATTCCTCTATAATGACATTACGTTAGCTTGTATTTCACGGTAGTTATGATATTCCTTCATGGTTATTAGTATTGCTACCTACCGATATTCACGTGTGCACAGTCGTTCTATAAATGGTGCTGGAGGAAACAGGCGTAGTGTTTCTGTTGAATAAATGTGCATGCGTACACACAGAAAAAAACAGAGAAAATGAAGGGAACGAGCAGATAATTATATGTTAATGTATATCATCATTGGTTATTATTTATAGTAAAGGGTGATTATGTATTTATTTTTTCTTTAATAAAAAAGATTGGTGTAAAGCTTCATGCCTCAACACTATAACTAACTTCAAGGGGTCATTGTGAGTGCTACCTAATTTTCAAATATTTAAGACATTCATCAATTAATTTCAGTACATAAGTTATGGACGCTTTCCAAAAAACTATTTATTTCTCAAGTATCATCACTCTTGTATTTACATCAAGCCAACTATTTAAAATATTTCAGTATTTTGTGAAATCCATATCTTCTTTAAGCTGTATAGGAAGGGAAAGTTCAAAGTTACGTGTGCCCATAGGACAGGGGAAATAGGACTCAAAACCCGGTAATAAACAAACTGAAACCTGCCTCGTTAAAAAGTGAATTGATATTCTGATGAACATAACGCGAAGAATATAAAGACCAATTACCACTGTATCATACTCCCATTTCCCTTTCTTTGAGAGCGCATGATGTATGTGACCAAAGATGGGTACATAGGGCGGCGTTTGCACACCCCGCGATGCCCAGTAGCTGTGGCGCCATTTTGAATACGCCCACAACGCGGCCACTGCCACGCACACCAACGCCAGTGTCACGAGGCTCATCCTGTGTTGATGCTTCTGCTTTTTCAGCCATGAAATGAAAACCAGTAGAATTGTATCATTCTTATATCGTTCTTTGTACTAATTTCATGTGATAGAAGCTCATCATCTTTATGCCGAATAATTTAAAATTCAACTTTATAATGTGATTTGAGGAAAATCTAGAGTGGCCATTAGTCTTGAATAATTTTTTTAAAATGAAGTACCAATCATGTAATAAAGAAAGAAAAAACTAATCCCGAAAATAAGTTTATACTTCAACCGTTAACAACGAGGGGCATACTTAATCTGCATCGAGCACCTGATATATTTGAGGTTATCACCACACTGTCTGCATGAACCTTTTGCCACTTGAATATAAGTATATAAGTAAGTTCTTACTTGTTATCTAACCTTAACTGTAACACTTTCATCTCTCCTACAGTCCAAATTACGTGTGTCTGTGTAGCGTATGTGTGTGCGTGCGTGTACGTGTGTTTAGACAGATACCTAAACTGAGAAAATTAACAAATATACACTCACGGGCGCGCTAATACTCTCTTCCAAACACTGAGTTCCTCTCAGGATGATATAATAAGAGAAAGTTTCCCGTAGAGTGATACACATGAATATATTCTCATACCTTTACCTTAGGTTGTGGCTTTAAGGGAAACGCGTGCGTGCCTCCGTATCTGACCACGGGCCGAAGTCAACAAGTGATAATATAAAGCAATTTTAGCCAGTCATGTTGAATTGCATTTCTGTTATCGGCTATTGAAAAAAACTCAAATGGCTTTTTCTATGTATTTTGGCTGCATTATGTTCTATATATCGTTTTCTTTTAAATGTAGTGATTGTAGAGCCTCTCATGTGGCTCTTGCTTTAAAGTGCAGCGATAAGTCAAGACATACACACACACACACACACACACACACACACACACACATATATATATATATATTTGTGTGTGTGTGTGCGTGCGTGCGTGTGTATGTGTGTGTTCATATAAATGTGTGTATATATATACATATGAATGTGTGTTTATATATAACATATATAAATGTGTATATGTATATACACATATGAATGTGTGTGTGTGTATGTATATATATATAAATATATATGTAATGTGTATATATATATGACTATATATATATATACATTATAAATATGAATATACATATACATATATATGTGTATATAAACATATATACATATTCATATATATATACACAAATGTGTGTGTATATATATACATATGAATGTGTTTATATATAACATATATATAAATGTGTACATGTATATACACATATGAATGTGTGTGTATATTGTATATATATATATATATATATATATATATATATACATATGAATATATGTGTACATATATGTACATATGTGTATATATATATATATATTATATATATGAATATATATATATTAATATATATATATATATTTATTTATATGAATATAATAAAATATGTGTGTTTGTATGAATGTTTGTGTGTGTGTGTGCGTGCGCGTGGGTGCGTACGTGTTAGCGTGAGTGAGAGTGTGTGTGTTTGTGTGTGTGTGTGTATGCGTGGGTGCGTATGTCTTTGTGTAAGTGTGTGTGTGTGTGTGTGTGTGTGTGTGTGTGTGTGTGTGTGTGAGTGTTTACTGGTATATGTATATTTTGAAAAAGGTTAACACAGTATCATTTTACTACAAATATTAGAGAAAACCAATGAACTTCGTCTGGAACCAAAATAGAAAAACTACACAGTAGTTTATTTGATTATTATTCTTGAAACATGGATTGTACACCAGAGGCCAATATACAGTGTCAGCAAGGTTATTTAAATACAAAGTAATTCTTTACTTCTTTCATTGGTTGTAATGTAAAAATAAATACATTCCTTTAACGAAAAAAAATGTGTTCCTTATTTCTCTAACATGTGTTTGAATTCATAAGTTTAACAAATTCTTACCATCACCAAACTTGATTTCATGCAATGTGTTGTAAATAGTTTAATCTAAACCAAGAGGCATGATCTACCTTACAAGGATATTGACACTGCACATTCAAGGCATTTGCATTTATAAACGTCTAAAAATAAAAACAGACTTACCCTAATTCAGATAAATGAAAATGAACAAACATGGAGTTAAATACCAACATCAATATATACTTTAACTTATTACCCGGAAGTCAGTACAAAATCACATAAATAAACAGGGCAAAATTAACACTGCAAGACGCCATCCCGTAGAAATGGCCTTCCAACGCATGAACAGGAGGATCTCGCGCTGGTGTTTGGTTAGTGAATACTTAAATCAACACGGGTGTGACCGACGGAATGGTGGGGCGGGATGTCGTCGTAGTCGTCTCAACTGCGCCTTCTCCTCCTCCTCCTCCTCCTCCTGCTCCCCCACTGCCGCTCCACGACCCTCCTGCTGAACCACTCCAGGAACCGCTGCCGCCCCATGATCCCCCGCCTGAACCTGCCCAGGAACCACTGCCTGACCAAGAACCTCCTGAATTTCCACTGCCTGCACCTCCTGTGGCTCCTCCACTGCCTCCCACTTGTCCTCCCGATGAGCCCCCATCACCAGCACCTCCTGTGGCTCCTCCACT
>NC_061823.1:11629739-11634739 GCF_019202785.1 Penaeus chinensis | reverse complement strand
TTATTGTTATCATTATCATCATGATTAGCATTACTGTTATGATGATGATTGTGGTGATGATGATGATGATAATAATGATGATAATGGTGATAGAAATAAGGATAAAGATAACAATAGTAATAATGAATATAAATGATAACAATAACAATGATGATAATGATTATAATAGAGGCAATGATATTAATGATAATGATGTTAATGATAATGATATTAACAATGATAATATCAATAATATTTTATTGATATTAGTAAGATATATTACTACTATTAATGATGATAAATAATAAATAACGATCTCAGTAATGATAACAACAACAATAATGATTAATATACTCATTAGACAATAATAATAATAATGTCAATGATAATAAAGCTAATGGTAATCATTTATCATTATTATTGTTATCATTATTATTATAATTATTATTACTATTATTATTATTATCATTATTATTATTGTTATTATTATTGTTAGCATTATTAGCATTATTGTCATTATTATTATCATTATCATTATTGTCATTATTATTATCATTATTTATATTATGAATTTTATCATTGTCATTATTATTATTATTACTAATATTATGAATTTTATAATTGCCATTATTATTATCACTATTACTACTACTGCTATCATTATTTTAAATTTTTTATCATTGTTATTATTATTATTATTATTGCCCTTGTCATTATTGTTAGTATTATTGTTTGTTGTTATTATGATTTTTTATGAATATTGTTATCATTACTATCATTATCACTGTCATTGCCACTGTCATTATCACTACTATTTTTATTATGATTTTTATTATCATTACTACTACTGCAGTCATTTTTATTATTATATTTATTACTATTAACGTGATTATTATTATCATTATTATTATTAATATCATCATCATCGTCTTTATCATCATTGCCAAATCAATATCATTGTTTTCATTATCAACAATATGATTATTATCTTGATCACTATTGTTACTTTTAACATCATTATAATTATCATCTTTCTCATTATTATCATTATTGCTGATGTTGTTTATGTCTGATTTGTTGTTGTTGTTGTTGTTGTACATCAAAAAAGCGGCAGAAATTATTTTTAGCATCGGGAATATTATTAATATTATTGTCTTCAATCTCAACGGCAGTAACAGCATTGTTATCAACATTATTATCTAAATTTTGATAATAAGAATAATAACAATGACACAGTAGTATCAGCCGTAGTAATGATGTCGATAAGAACAACCGTAATTATCATGTTCATGCATAATTACCGGCGCTATAAGACAACTGACATCAAGTATTCTTCTTCGCCAAATGTCTTTTAAAAGATACTAGTGATGATAATAGTTATCATCATTATCATCATAATAATGATAATGATAATGATAATAGTAATAACAAAAAATATAATAGTAAAATAATAATGGTACTACTAATAATGATCATGATAATAATTATGACAATCATAATAATAATAATAATAATGATAATAATAATAATAATGATAATAACAATAATAATAATAGTAATAACAATGGTATAATAACAATAATAATAACAATAAAAATAAGATTGATAATAATAATAATGATAATAATTATAATAATAATAATAATAATAATAATAATAATAATAATAAAATCATAATGATAAGATAATAATTGTGGAGTCATAAAATTATCGATTTGGTGAATCGCAATAAAACAAATTATAGAAATATAATTTTATTGGCTTATCATCGAATTAATTTGGAAATAAAATTTTCAATAAAAATAACAGCATTAATACCGATTATGCCAAAGATTGAAGAAACCACACACACACACGTTTTATATATATATGTATATATATATATATATATATATATATATATATATATATATATACATTCATGCATATATATATACATATACATACATACATACATACATACATACATACATACATACGTACATATATATATATATATATATATATATATATATATATATATATATAGTTACATAGGGAAACACAAAACTCAGAGACAAAATTACATTTGATGACATAGAACATAGAAATCCTCTGACGGAATGCCACGCCCGTCTTTCACCGCAACCAGGTCAGGTCAGCACAGGTCATCATCGTCCTAGCTGCTCCTGACATCCACCTTGACCCCGACACCTCTGGCGCCGTTGGAACCAAAGGCCCCGGCTGTGCTCCACGAGGTCCCGCTGGCGCCTCCGAAACCTCCGCCGCTGCCGCCCACCTGGTGTCCCGAACCGCCGACACCTGGCTTATTGGAGTAGGAACCGCTGCCGGCGCCTGCGACTCCACCGCCGCTCCCCCCCACCTGATGGCCAGAACCGCACGAGCCAGGGCAGTTTCCTGAACCACTGCCAGAACCTCCCCACGAACCGCTTCCTGAACCGCCTCCGGATACTGAACCTGATCCGCTACCTGAGCCTCCCCATGAACCACTTCCGGAACCCCCTCCGGAAATGGAACCTGATCCTGAACCACTTCCTGAACCTCCCCATGAACCACTTCCTGAACCGCCTCCGGAAATGGAACCTGATCCTGAACCACTTCCTGAACCTCCCCATGAACCACTTCCTGAACCACTTCCTGAACCGGATCCTGAACCGCCTCCAGAAATGGAACCAGACCCTGAACCACTTCCTGAACCTCCCCATGAACCACTTCCTGAACCGCCTCCGGAAATGGAACCAGATCCTGAACCGCCTCCGGAAATGGAACCTGATCCTGAACCACTACCAGAGCCTCCCCATGAACCACCTCCTGAACCACTTCCTGAACCGCCTCCAGAAATGGAACCAGATCCTGAACCGCCTCCAGAAATGGAACCAGATCCTGAACCACTACCAGAACCGCCCCATGAACCACTTCCTGAACCAGATCCTGAACCGCCTCCAGAAATGGAACCAGATCCTGAACCACTTCCTGAACCGCCCCATGAACCACTTCCTGAACCAGATCCCGAACCGCCTCCAGAAATGGAACCAGATCCTGAACCGCCTCCAGAAATGGAACCAGATCCTGAACCACTTCCTGAACCGCCCCATGAACCACCTCCTGAACCAGATCCTGAACCGCCTCCAGAAACGGAACCAGATCCTGAACCACTTCCTGAACCGCCCCATGAACCACCTCCTGAACCAGATCCTGAACCGCCTCCAGAAATGGAACCAGATCCTGAACCACTTCCTGAACCGCCCCATGAACCACCTCCTGAACCAGATCCTGACCCGCCTCCAGAAATGGAACCAGATCCTGAACCACTTCCTGAACCGCCCCATGAACCACCTCCTGAACCAGATCCTGACCCGCCTCCAGAAATGGAACCAGATCCTGAACCGCCTCCAGAAATAGAACCTGATCCTGAACCACTACCGGAACCTCCCCATGAACCACTTCCTGAGCCAGATCCTGAACCACCTCCAGAAATGGAACCAGATCCTGAACCACTTCCTGAACCACTTCCTGAACCGCCTCCAGAAATGGAACCAGATCCTGAACCACTTCCTGAACCGCCCCATGAACCACTTCCTGAACCAGATCCCGAACCGCCTCCAGAAATGGAACCAGATCCTGAACCACTTCCTGAACCGCCCCATGAACCACTTCCTGAACCAGATCCCGAACCGCCTCCAGAAATGGAACCAGATCCTGAACCGCTGCCTGAGCCACTTCCGGATATTGAACCTGATCCCGAACCACTAACGGATCCTCCACCATTGCCTCCCAAGGAACCACTGATTGAACCTGAACCGCTGCCCGATCCTCCTGAACCAGAACCACTCCACGACCCACTGGCAGATCCAGATCCTGATCCTGACCCACTGCCAGAACCAGAACCACTCCAAGAACCACTAATTGAACCAGAGCCAGATCCTGAGGCGCTTCCCGATGCTGAACCACTCCAGGAACCGCTAACCGAACCGCTTCCTGACGCAAGATTGCCCAGAGCGCAAAGTGGACATAACTTGGATTTCAGTTTTTCAGCTTCTCTGGTTGTTCTCTGTGGAACCGATCTCCCAGGGCGATAGGAACCGGGTTTGTTAGAAGTAGAACCGCCGTTGTTCCAGAAGCCTCCGTTGTTGCCAGATCCTGGTTTGTTAGAGGTAGAACCGCCGTTGTTCCAGAAACCTCCATTGTTGCCAGAACCAGGCTTGTTAGAAGTAGAACCGCCGTTGTTCCAGGAACCTCCATTGTTGCCAGAACCAGGCTTGTTAGAAGTAGAACCGCCGTTGTTCCAAGAACCTCCATTGTTGCCAGATCCTGGTTTGTTAGAAGTAGAACCGCCATTGTTCCAGAAGCCTCCATTGTTGCCAGATCCAGGCTTATTCGACGTGGAACCTCCAGACCAGGATCCGAACCCGCCGGATCGTCTATGGCGAGAGAATCCTGATGCAGAACCACTCCAAGAACCGCTGAAGGACCCCGACCCAGAGCCAGATCCTGATCCACTCGCAGAGCCACTCCAAGATCCGCTCCCTGAACCCGAGCCACTCCCCGTTCCCGAACCACTGAGGGAACCACTCGCGGACCCTGAATAGGACCCTGATGCTCCGTGGTTGTGCCCATCCCCAGGGAAGTGTCCGTGATTGTGTCCATCCCCAGGGAAGTGCCCGTGGTTGTGGCCATCCCCAGGGTAGTGCCCAGAGCCTTGTCCGCACGCATCACAGGCAGGGCTGGTCTTGGACACTCCTGCCACAGCCAGAAGTCCTCGTGGTTTTCTTGCTGGATGAGGGAGGGCGAGGGCCGTGGCGAGCGTCCCTGCCACTATCATCCATACTAACACATTTTTGTGCATCTCCTTTTAAAAAAAGAGATAAAATTAATGGGTGATAGATTTCTAGAACAATGAAAATGGGTTATTACATTCTCTGTTATCAAGAGACGTAGCAATTGTATGGGTGATATGGAATCACAGTTTTTCTCATATAATACGCGACGCTATAATAGAAAATTGTAATATTTCAAATCTT
>NC_061823.1:11604739-11622239 GCF_019202785.1 Penaeus chinensis | reverse complement strand
ATAAAAGTACACAAGACAAATGGTAACAGTGGTAACAAGCATGGTATTGTAATATAAATACATACATTATTAAAAACATTATTAAAAACAAGATTTTTTTTTTAAGTATCTGAATGCCTTTTACTACCAAATGCTCACTGATGAGTTTAACCCCTTGCCGACGGATACGACGGGTAGACACGTGCTTTGCCCACTGTTAGTACTTGTTTGATTGTTTATACACATAGATGGCTATACTTGTACTAAGTCACCAATGAGCCAGTTAGGAGTACTGCCCGTCTCGCCCGTTCACCCTTTTCTTTGATTTACGAAATATTTTACATTATCTTATTTTGCTGTTACTAATATTAAAAAACATTATAATAATTATAATGTTTATAATAAAAATAACACCATCGATATCCATAGCACTAGTAAAAAACACGTTTTTCCCGCCAATTCAAATCATGTATGGTCACAAGGTCTACTAATTGACTCCTTTGTGGCTAAGCACTAGCAGAGCCATCTATGAGCAGACATTTCACAAAAAATATAGAAAATGGGCACAGCATTTTCCTCATTTTTTGTTCATTTTCCCCGACGGCATTGGGTTAACTAAACTGCCACATTTTACTTATTGATGTACTGGAAAATACTGATAATACAAACAATAACATTGAAATGTTTATAAAAAAAAATACAACAGCAATAATAATAATATAATATAAAAAAAATCATTAATGTCACATCATTCAGAATATCCTGTTAGCCATATCACTTTTTTGTCCCATAACCAATGATATAATTTCCATCTCTATCACAATCATACATACATACATACAAACAGGAGTAAAGCTTGTGTAATCTAATATACCCATACACTATGCTAAGCACTGCATTATATTACTGCATGAGGAAACTATCATTAGTAATCAATGCGTAATACTGGAGAAGAGATAAGATGAGATATAAAGAGTGAGGAAAAGAGAGAGCAAAGGAAAAAGAAAAAGAAAGAGAAGGGGAAAGAAAACTAGAGAGATTCAGTTTTGTTCAAATTGATGATATAAAATATACTAAAATCCTAATGAAAAAAGTCTTAAAAGACTTTGTGAAGCCTTATGATGAATTTATGTATGCATGTATGTATGTATGCATAAGTATTTGTTTATTTGTTTGTATGTATGTATGTATGTATGTATGTATGTATGTATGTATGTATGTATGTATGTATGTATGTATGTATGTATGTATGTATGTATGTATGTATGTATGTATGTATGTATTTATGTATTTATGTATTTATGTATTTATGTATTTATGTATTTATGTATTTATGTATTTATGTATTTATGTATTTATGTATTTATTTATGTATGTATGTATGTATGTATGATGCATGTAAGTAGCATATGTAAACATTTATATAGCCACATATATACCTATATACATATACATATATATACATGTACATATATATATATACATTTACATATATATATATACATATATACATATATATATTTATATACATATATATACATATATACATATATATATACATATATACATATATATATATATATATATATATGTATGTTGTCTATGCATGGAGCCTATGTCTATTCATGCCAGCATATATGTGTAAAAAACTTACAAAGTAAGACAGTTCACCCTGTTATGGGCTGAAAGAGGTGGAGAGTGACAAATTATGTATTAAATGATAAAATCACTGGAATCCCATGAGAAATTAAAAGAATCTTGACTTGGCAACTGCATGTTCCCTTTTGATGCATAATGTGCATGATGAGAGGCTTTCACTTAATGATTTGGCAGAGAAGTATAAGATTCAAACCTTCTTTACTTTAATATGCAATCTATCATGAAAAAAATCTTCACAAGAACACATACGCAAATGCAGCTGCCAGGTTAAGACCCTTAGTACAAAGTGGTCCAATGTCCCAAGTCCACCATCACATAGTCAAGATGTCCTGTGAAACAAATCATAGAGCTTGTATAATAATTGTTGGTGTACAAGGCATAAATGTTGAAATCTTATAAAAGAAAATCATATGAGATATGAGCAATGATGAAAGTATAACAAAAAGAATTTTAAAATAAACTATAATTTTAATATGCTTGCATAAAACCTTCATCTTCCTGCTTGTTTATTTGTATCAGTTTTCTTACTCAGAAGCTGCTATTCAATATGTAAGAACTCCAATTTCCTTATTCTATATTCATTTTGATCTTGGTCATTCTATCTGGACACACTGTGACAGTATTATCAGGCAGCTATGAGAATGGTGTGGCACAATGTGACATTAATTTTAAGTCATCTGATACACTTGTCTAAGTTAACAACATCAAAATCAAGAAATACAAGTCCATATTCATGAAGGCAATGCTAACTTCATTCAAGCAATATATTGTGTAGTTCCTACTTGCACTCTTGTTTAACTATATTTCATATTCCATATATAAATTCATTTGTCTGTATCATAGTTTATCTCTTATTTAAAGTACAAAACCAGAGATAATAACAGGTTGCCTGGTATATTTAGATCATTTATCTATTTATGAGTAAATATCCTTATTCTCTATCTTTCAATATTAAGTTTTTAGAGTTAAAAACAAAAAACAAATGCACTGTGAAAATACTTTACAGATTTACAATGTTTCAAAATGGTCTAACATTTTTTCAGGAGATTTTCCTAAAACTCCCACTAACTTAGAATTTACTTATAAGTTAAATGTTTCAGACTGCTTGCAAGTCACCAGACTCAAGAACACTTAAAGCTCCTTATGCCTACAATCACCGACACAAAGTCTTATATATTTTATAGATGAATGCACTCACAGTTATTAACTAGCATCTATGATTGAGGGTAAATTGGGATTAGGAAAAAGGATAAATAAAAAAGGCAAAAATGGCTAAAGATACGATAAGAAATATAAGAAATATATGGATAAAGGTAAGAAAGTAAGAAAAAATACACAAAATAAGTAGAGGTTGCAAAGAAAAAAATAAGGCTACCTAATATGACCATTTCCCCTAAATTTACACAATGGTTACGGGGAAACAATATAATTCAAATCTATAAAAGTATTTCATAAATAAACCTTTTGTACTTCAGTTCCCTGAACTCAAAAGCTTCTTCAAATAGTAGTAACTTAATAATAACCTTACTTTTAAAAATCCTTCCCTTTATAAAAAGTAATATCATAGCAAAAATAGCCTCATACATACATACATATACATACATACGAATGCATACATATATGTACATATATATATATATATATATATATATATATATATATATATATATATTATATAATATTTATATATATATATACATATCCATATCTACATATATATATATATATATATACATATACATATGCATAGACATATAAAAGGAGAGAGACATACATACATACATACATATACACACATATACATATACATACTCACACTCACACTCACACTCACACTCACACTCACACTCACACTCACACTCACACTCACACTCACACTCACACTCACACTCACACTCACACTCACACTCACACTCACACTCACACTCACACTCACTCACTCACTCACTCACTCACTCACTCACTCACTCACTCACTCACTCTCTCTTTCTCTTTCTCTCTCTCACACACACACACACACACACACACACACACACACACACACACACACACACACACACACACACACACACACACACACACTCTCTCACACTCTCACACTCTCACACTCTCACACTCTCACACTCTCACACTCTCACACTCTCACACTCTTACACTCTTACACTCTTACACTCTTACACTCTTACACTCTTACACTCTTACACTCTTACACTCTTACACTCTTACACTCTTACACTCTTACACTCTTACACTCTTACACTCTTACACTCTTACACTCTTACACTCTCACACTCTCACACTCTCACACTCTCACACTCTCACACCCTCACACTCTCACACTCTCACACTCTCACACTCTCACACTCTCACACTCTCACACTCTCACACTCCCACACTCCCACACTCCCACACTCCCACACTCTCACACTCTCAATCTCACACTCTCAATCTCACACTCTCACACTCCCACACTCCCACACTCCCACACTCCCACACTCCCACACTCTCACACATACTCATACTCGTACTCACACTCACTATATAGCTGAAATTTTCCCTTCACTTTAAACACTAGCATTATCTAAGCAATATTCTATGATGAAATATTAGAAACAAAATACTTCCATACTTACAGACTATAATATATGTATTGTTTTCTATTGTTTCACTAATAAAATTTTCATTGGTAAGAGTCTTACCTATATTTAGTTCTTTAAGTAAAAACTCATTAACTGCAGCTGGTTCATAGTCAAAAAATCTTTTTCTTTCTACACCCTTGACTAAATGGAGTGAACTTAAGGGACTTATTAAAACATCTTTCACATTTCATATAAACCTGCCAGTCAGCAAACTTTCAATTGCACACTAGAAAATCCCTGCATACTTTATGAGCATCCTAAATGGATTCCTGCTTACAGATACTTGGTGAAGTTGTAAAATTAATGGACAAGGAATTTGAAGAGGACATTATTTAATCCAACAGTACTGCAAGGGATTAGCTAAGGAAATCTGCATTGTGTAAGTAACAGGACAATCTTCATTGTCCTTCTAAAATTACAGATGAGCTGGCAAAGTCTTGGATCAAATAAACCAGTTACAATTAATGAGGTCAGTCTTGCATAATGCAGTTTAAAGAAAATAGTACACAGAATTCTACAGTAATATCATCTCATAAATAGCCATACAGTATCTTTTCCAGCTAATATGAAACCTACAAGTGAAATCATGTAAATGACCAACAGAAATCATAGTAACTTGGGAAAAACATATTAATCAAAATCTATATACTTGAAGAAAGGCTTTTAGAACACTTTCCCAAACTAACTTTTTCACACAAGACTTTTACTGTCAAGGTAGATGGTTAAAATACACAATTTTTTTAACATTTCCCTAATAGCAGCAGTTAACTCACTGCTGATAAATGAACACTTACATTCTGTAATTGCAAATATCACAGATTCAACTCATAAAAAAGAAAATATATCTGCTCATTAATCACCGGATACAAAGTAATAATACTTACTGGTATCACCTCATTAGCAAGAGTAAGTTCCAGATCATTTTAAATGGTCTTTAACCCTTAATCATCAGCTACTTCATCAGAACACCAAGCAATTCCCTTCAGTAACAATATCCACATATAAAGTAAATTTTAACATTTTCTTAATCTGAACAAGAAAGCATGGAGTGAAGTACACATTAAAGAAGTCAACTGAATGAATTATTAATCAAATGCTGTATTTAGAAATAATCTTAACTCAAAATAGAGTTTGAAATCTAGTGGGGAAGTCGGATATTTCTTAAAGACCTTAAATAACTGACTTTTGTAAATTTAGTATCAACTTATGCTCTATTGTGAAATATCTATGGACATCATCCTTCTTCACTGGAATTGTTAATTATTTTGCATAATAATAAATCACTATAACCAAAGAGCAAATCTTACCCAATTTATTCCTCAGTATTTTACTAAAACTTCCTCATAACTTCCATGAACACTTTATACCACAACACTGCACTGCTGTTTTAAGCTATGTCATTTAAGGGTTAAAAGGTAGTGGTGCTTAATTGCATTACTCTATCAGTTAGGACCTATGCAGAAATTAGATATTGTTCTTCTGTTTAGTCTTTTTTGTCTACACAAACTGTGCTAAGGACAAATGTATATAGCATTGACAACCATTTGCTATATATCAGTTATTTCCCTAATTATAACAACATTCACATGTATCAGTATCTGAAATAGATTGCTCGTTTAGTCATAAAATAGCCATATTTTCTTCTGTAGTTTTTGATATGGTGTAGTTGTAACTTGGTATTAGATGCTTCAATTCAACAAAATGAAGTACAACCCAAAGGACAGTTATCCACAAAAATATTCCAATCTTTGGATGATGAGATTACCAATTTTCTGTGAGAAAATAAACTGTACATCTTATTATGCTATTTCAAACTCTGCAAAATGCATAGTACAGCTTTACAATAAATTAATATAAAACAAGGAAAGTATGAGAAGGTCTCACTCATCTTACATCTTAACTGTAGTATTAAAGTCTAACTTTTATCCTTCTCTTTCACTTGCGTATCTTCATTCAACCCAAGCAGCTCTCGGATGCGATAAATAGCCCTCTTGCATCCAACATGCGCCTCCTGAGATACCATGGAGAGGCTGAGGAAACCATGAGGAAGGCGCTCCAAAATGTCAATGGTGACTGGGACATTGAGGGATTTCAGTGTCTTGGCCATGGTAACATCATCATCCAGACAGAAGTCATATTCAACAGTCTGGAATATTTTGTAAGGGAGCTTGTCAAATATTCTTTTTATTAGTCATATCACACCATTATTAGGTATGACAATTATATCAGCAGAGATAGCTCATTACTAACAATATAAGCAAAGGATCTAAAAAATTATCTAGTATGCTACTTACTAAAATTGCACAAGGTGGAAATTTTGCAAGTATTTCTTTGGGAGCTGTCAGTGGACTCAAGTAGTGGTCATGGATAATTTCTACTCCACTAAACTCCTCAGTGAGACTGCACCGACTGCTTCTGCGTTCAGGACTTTTGCCCATCAAGATCTGACCAAGGGATGGTCTGAAATGCAAAAAAAATATACCGTTGTTACCTGTAATTGGCAACCTTTCATTTTCATAAAACCTTCCTTACTTAATAAAAAATAATTCAATGAAAATACAAACCATAAATGATGTTAATTTCCTATTATTTTTCCTTTAGCATAATCTGTTATATTCATATAATAACACTAAGTTTAGACATGAGATAAAAGAGGGAAGGGATTATGAAATTTAAATAATATCTATTCCCATTAACCCCTTGCCGACGGGCATGTCACGTATGATCTTACCATGCCCACTGTGAGTTTACTTGTTTAATTGTTTTTACTCATAGATGGCTGCACTTGTACTAAATCACCAATGAGCTAATTACAAGTACTGCCTGTCTCGCCCGTTTACCCTTCTCTTTAATTTACAAAAATATTTTACTTTATCTTATTTTGCTATTACTAATGTTTGTAACATTATAGTAATTATAATATTTATAATAAAAATAACACCTTCGACATTCATAGCACTAGTAAAAAATACATTTTCCTGCCAATTCAAGGAAAGGTGAAATCAGGTAAGGCTGAGCCATCTATGTGTAGAGACATTTCACAAGAAATATAAAAAATGAGCACAGCATATTTCGCATTTTTTATTCATTTTCCCCGGTGGCATATATGATTGATAATATACATATTATGGAACTTCTCAAGCAAAACTTGACCTCACTCAGCATCACTTTGAGCATATTCTTTATTAAATTAAAGAAATAAGGAGCAATAGATATTCCGAAAGATTTCTGTTCGCTTTTGTTAAAATTTTTATAGTAACTCCTGTTAACATGTCAGCATCCCATGTATGTGCACTGACTGCAAGTCACTCCTTATTTCTGGTGTGCATAAGCACTACAATAAGGAATTATATATAATGTGTCAGAACAGAAGTCTCAGATGTTAAATCTGCTGAAAATTGGTCAATAACACCTAATCTTTCAGATATAGAAAATTATGAAATATACTGATATATTAAATAAAAACTGAAAATAATTGTTGAATGTATTATACATTACTGGAGTTGCTCAATATCCTTAGCACAGGATATGGGGAAGGAGAGAGAGACAACCCTTGTTTTCTGGAGTCAGAGTGGAATTTACTCTTTTCTGGTTAAAGGTTTTATTCTATATTATCTAAACTGATTTTATATCTCATGCAATGAAGAAAGCTACAACATGAATATTTTTGACATGACAAATCTTTATATGCACAAACAAATATATGTAATTTTCATACTGTTTGTAGTGTAAGATTTAAAAAAAATAGATCCTGAATAAAACATGAATTAATGCCAATTTCAATATCCTGTACTCTTGTTTTAAAACTAAGATGCAGTATGTGCGTTAACTTAGTAAATCTTCAAAAGGGATGATGATTGAAAAAAAAAAAAAAAAAAAAAAAAAAAAGGACTAAACATTCATCCCTATATAAATGAACTAAAGCATAAGAATTCATACTTACCGTTTTTCAGCAACAGTTTTGGGGAATGGTTGAGTTGGCGATGAAGGAGACGAGGCACTTTCTTTTCTTTTGAGCCCAAAGGATGTGAGACCAGCAGATATACCACTAACTACAGCATCTTTAGCTCTTCCTAGCTTGGCTGTAATTCCTGCACCTACACCAGGGGCCTCAAATAAGACAGTTTCATCATCCTGTTCACTCTCTTCACTTCCTGTGCGAAGGATGGGGACTCTTCGACCCTGTTAGAATTAGGAATTTAAAAATCTTCACAGGAGTATACAGGTAGCCACAGTCAATGAACAGTAATGCATTCCCTAGAAATAATCAATGAAATGTCAAATATTAAGAATATTTTTCTTGATTCAACAATAATTCAGTAAAAATGGAATCAATACTATTGGTTATCACTATGCATTTCATCAATTAAAGGAAAATTACAAAAAGTAATTGACTTTTATTAGTAAAATTAATTCTTGACTAAACATTCCTAATCAAGATGGTTTTATACATGCAATTTGTTGACACCAGGAACAGTGTTGTCTTCTGATATTTGGATATAAAATCATAAACTCACAGGTCAACTATTTTAAACCATTTCCATCAAATCATCTATTAATAACTAATGGGTACAACAGATACCAGATCTTACCTGTTTATCTGTACGTGAGTCCAGAACATATTTTTCTAAAAATTCTGTTACATATCTTCTGGATCTCTCTTCCTTTTCCTGCGGTTTCTGACTTCCACTGCCATTGCTCTTCCTTGTCAAGGAATCGTCCATTTTGGAGGCCTCGGATGTGAGCGAGACAGTCGTGAGGGTGTCTGACCCTGGCTCAGAAGCAAATGAAGGACTCTTGACTAAGGATTCAGCTTCTTTGACATCACTCTCTGAAACCTCTACAAATGACTCGTTGTCACTCTGGGTGTCAGAGACTCTGCCCTGGGGTACCTCTAGGGCTGCATCTAGTGTTGCTGGTGCCATTTCAGGGTTTCCCTCACAATGCTCTGGTGTAGTGGGGAGCTTTGGGGTATGCAGGGGTGGTGTTGATATGGTAGCATCACCTGGAGTGGTTGCTAATGATGTTCCTCCACTTGGCACACCAGCATAAGCTGAAACATATTCCTTAGATAACAGATATTCTTTATTAAAATGGAACAGGGTGTTTAGTAGGCTAGTTTTAACCCCTACAATCCAGATGACATGATCATCATGACATGGAAAAATTTGGCTTGAGGGATGGGTGACATGAAGATGCTGTCACACGAAAATTTGGCAGAGGGCCTGGGTGACTGGAACTTGCCGTCATGAGAATTTCGGTTAAAGGCCAGGGTGATGGGAATGACTTGCTATAAGTGCACAAAGCTCTTGGAGGGTGATTAGACTCAGTGGGCTTTTAGGATGGGTCTTTTGCATTATTTCCATAAATCAATGAGTATGGAACATAAGGTCCGTAAGCCATGACTGGAAAATCCCCGGCTCCAGGGAGGACACTATTTCCATGCTCAATATAATATTCATGATAAATAGACAGTGAAAAATGGCAAAAATGCTCAAAATACTTATGCAGAAATAGAAAAACTAACACTGCAAGGGGAGGCATGGAGTTTTACCCCCGCACACAAGTGTTCATGTGCGCCTGGCCTAAAAGCCACACACATGTCAGAGTAGCCACTCAGGTAAGCCTAATGCCAAGTGCAGTCAGTAAATCATTCGGACATAATGGGTTAAAAGCAGTGGTAGAGTAATGGTAGGTATGACATGATAGTGATCATGGTGGTAACAGTAACAGTGGTAGTGGTACTGGCAGTAGCAGTGGTATTGGTACTGATAGTGGTGGCATTGATAACAGTGGTAGTGTAATGGTGGCCATGGCATAAAGCTGGAAGTGGTTGATAGTAGTGGTTGTTGATATTAGCGGTTGTTGATAGTATTTGTGGTTGCTGATAGTATTTGTGGTTGATAGTATTGGTGGTTGATAGTAGTAGTGATTGATAGAAGTAGTGATTTAAAGTAGTACTGACTGAGAGTAATGGTAGTAGGGGTAGTGACGATGGTGGCTGTAGCAATGCATTAGAGGAAGTGTAATACTGGTGATGGTGGATGTGGTGTAGGTGGTGTGTTGGTATAGTAAGATGATGGTGATGAATATGAATGTGAATAAGAATAGGAATATAATTATCTTCATCATCAGTTAAATATTTACACCAAATAATGTTTATTTCTCTATGGTCACCATTGGAGTTTCTTTATTTACAAGTGACTGCTCTCTGAACATAGGTTATACTCCAGAACAATAATTTAAATATAATTGTTATTGTTACTGCAATCATCATCCTCATTGTATTCACCATCACAACAAAAATAATGGTGAAAACAATTAAAAAGTTCAAACAATTATTCATTTACGGACATCTGACAGAGTTACTACCTTTTAGACACCGAAGAGCAAATCCTAGAGGCAGCATAGGGTCCATGACAGCAAGTAGCCTAGCAGGCGATGGGACCAACTCAAATACAAAGGGAGTATAGGCGAGGAAGAGACCATCGGGTGGCCGAATACCCAACTCCAGACACTTGATGGTGAGGCCAGTTATGAGGTTGCCTCCTGCACTATCCCCTGTGGGTATTGTAAAGTACCTTGGTTTAAATTTTCTTCATGCTTAATATTCACAGGATATAATTTGCTACACTGACCTACATTCTATGCATCCAATATTGATGAAACAACTGAAGTTGAATATCTAAAAGACAAAGTCACCAGGATTCACATTTATCAGAAAAGAAATAATAATTCTGAGGACTATTTCTTATACATGCAAGCAACATCAATAGGTAATTTACACATCATAGTGATTAGTTGTTAATTGACAGCAACATAAAGAGCTGAATATGGTACCAGGTATACCTATTTTGTGCAAACCCACACCATACATACATGATAGAGATCTGTAACCTCATGTTAGCAGCATCTTTTACCATCACTTGTTAGAGAAAATATCAACCTCCATTCTAAGTCATAACTTACCAACAAATCTAAGATCTCACTCCAGTATTTTAGGCTTTCTATATTATTCTGTTCTTTTGGAATTCTTTGGCTAAGTATTCTATGCTGAGGTAACATCATGTAAAAGAAAATGTTGAATGTAGGAAAGATATGTAATATTGAGTATTTGAGTATGTTTAAACTTTTTTCACATATGTTACATTCATAATCTCGTTGTGTCACTGTGTCACAAAATATCACAAATGAATGTTGAATTTTTAAAACTATTTTCATATGTAAACTCACCTGTTAGAACAATCTTCTTGCCCGTGGTTCCAAGGAGTTCCATGTTATTGAGAACCCAAGAGTAAACAGTTAACACCTCCTCCAGAGGACGAGGATAGCGAGCTTCTGGGGCTAGGGAGTAATCAACAGAAAGCATTGGAACAGAAACTCCAACTGCCCACTCACGTAAGAATACCTGCAAAGGACAAAGAGAGTTTTATGCTTGCATGGCCTAGATTATTTTTTCCCCAAATGTTTAGCAACATTATCAAAACCACAGGAATTTTTAAAAGTCCAAAATGTGAACTCTATTGAAGGAGAAAAGAAGGAGGAAGACATAAAGAATGATAGATAGAAACATGATCTATTTCCCTATTGCTCTTAATATGTAACACTGTTATTACTGTAATCATTATATCTTTCAACTATCTCTGTTTATGCTGATTTCTAGATTCATATGTCTGTTGACTTAATCTTGTCATATGGATAGTGCCAATATTCCTGACACATTAAAGCAGGTTTCTTCTGGACATCTTGGAGAAATACCTCACCCCTGAACTCTGTACAATCTATATAAAAAAAAAAAAATCCTTTGTGCTGCTCTTATCATCTTTAATCCACCATGTCGACTTGTCGACTCACCTCCAAATCATTACAGTAGGGAAGAAGGTAATATATAAATAGACAGATATAGGGGATGTGGAGGAAGAGGAAGACAAGCAGGTGGAAAAGACAAGACAAAGAGGGTGTAAAAGGGAAGAGGGACACAAACACAGGGACAAAGAAAACCAGAACAAACCTCCTGTGCTTTAGTAGACTGCGTCACAAAGCCCCCGCCATGACAATGAATGAGGAGGTACTCAGACTTTGGCAATGGTTGTGGACCTTTGCTTTCCTTTTCACCTGGCTGAGAATAATAGAAGTAAATTAGATATGAGATGAAAATTAGTTTGAAATAGACTACAACAATAGAAAAAAAATTATATTATTTTTATACACAGATTATTTTCAGCTTGATATTTACATTGGAATATACCCAGCACTTAATAATGAGACCATTAGGGAATCAACTCTCATCACAATTACAGAATAAGAATTTAAACAATATTTTTTTAATTGCATAATTTATCTATATTTTACTTAGATATTTCAAAAACATACATCTATATGAATGAATAATCATGAGGAAGAAATCTGCATTGCCTGCAGCTACCTTTAACCCCTATACTCCAGATGATGTGACCATCACATCATGAAAAAATTTGGCTGGAAAGGAGGATGACAGGAACATGCTGTCATGGGCAAATTTGACTGTGGGCTGTTGTGAGCATTTTGGCTGAAGGCCAAGGTGATGGGAAAGACTCACCATGAGTGCACAAAGCTCTTGGAGGGCATTTAAGAAGGGGCTTTTGCATTAGTTTCATTGATAAATTAGTGTGGAATGTACTGTATGTGAGCCATGACTGGAAGAACACTGGCTCCAGGAAGGACACTGTCTCCATGCCCAATTTTCAATACAAAGCTTCAATGCAGTCACTTATCAAAACAACAAGAAAAATAATTTTCTTCACTCCTGATGAGGATAACAAAATCATCATCTTAAAGGACTAAGGGCTGCTGCTCAAGGAGAGAGAAAGAGTAAACAACCTAAAAAGGTGGCTAAGGTGTATTGCTGTATTGCACAAAATAATGACTTTTACAACTACTAGGGGATTGCTCAAACTTTCGGGCAAACAGATAAATGAAGCTTCCACTCGAAAGGTTAAGTAGCTAATAGCATGAAAAATGCTTCAAAATTCAATTCACAAAAGAATTAAATTAATGCATACAGCACCAAATATCACCAACACACAGTCAGCTTTATTTTTCACACCCAGTCATTGTTAAGCTATTGAAACACTGTGGGCTTACCCCAAGCCATAAGCCTTTAGATATTTACTAAAAAACAGACTTTTCAAGTTACTTCAGAGTAAACTGAGTATCAGATGTGAGTTCTAAACAGAGTACAGGTTAATTTTTACAACATGAATATGAGACCTGGTCATAAACAATTGTGGGTTCAGCCAACCTTAACAATGTCACTACTCACACCCTATCATAATACTCAGATTTCATTGATAACTTAACTCTAATTTTTAAAAATGTGGCCAGCAAAATCTAAAAAAACAAAAAATTACAAATCCATCCAAATTATATCAACTTACTATATAATTATCAAAATGTTGAATATCCACTTAAAACAGCAATATATACAAAGTTCTTAAAACTCCCTTGAAACACCTCAAAAGCAAAGTAGCTCTACCAACCTGGATTTGCACATTTAAAAGCTTCCAAGGGTCCATGCTCAAGCAGTACTTCCATGCCTATCTACATGACTATCTATCCCTACCTTGGCGCCTACCATTCCTTCACGCAACTGAGCCGAGAGTAGGTGACAGGTGATGGGCCTGGCCTCGATATGTGAATGGGGGGGAGGGATAACAACTGTTGCTGTCCCATCCAACTTTGTGACTTGCTGCTCTTCACATGGCACAATCACTACTTGCTGGACTGCCAAGCCAGGTCCCACAATACCAGGCAACTGAGTCAGGATGTCTGGTGAAAAATTATAGTTATTATTATTTTCTTTTTTTAGATAAGGATCAGTTCAAATTATTCCCAAAGGACAAATGTCTACAAAGTTAATATATCCTCTATATATTCATTTGGGAGTCCCTGAATCAGATAAACATATAGCTATGTATTTTTCTTTTGTACTTTAAACTACATTCTATGAATCTTTTTTAGGTATGCAAAATATAGAAGATGCCCTGAAAATATTTCTTTATATGTAATGCAGTGTGGAAAATAAACTATGTCTTGATATCCAATGGTGAGGAAAATAATCATAAATACAATTCTCTTACCAATACTACTTACCAGTCTCAGCTACAGACCAAAAGGCTTTAATGAAATCAACAGAAGCATACTGAACTGTGTCCACAATTCTTCGAGATCTCAGTTCAGCATCCACAACATATCTTCCGCCTAAAAACATTAAATAGCATCAGATCATTTCCCTGAAAATGGTACTTAAAAAAAAGAAAAGTGGCAATAATGATTCTACATTAGCTGTGCAAAACAGCAAAGAAAAGGTCCTTAAGCTACAATCTGGATCAATCAATAAAAAAGGATAACAATTTTCAATATATAAAGATCTGCATTTCTGATTTGAATCTAAAAAGATAACGGGGTTAATAAAACATTTCCAAACTTGGTAAATAATTTTCTTCCTAAAGTATTGAAGGAACACAATTTAATATAACATTCAATTCTTTGTGCTGGGATGACATACATGCCTTGGCAAAGCTGAGCCTAAATTATGGATGGCATATATAAATATATACATACCATGGTAGCCTGGGCCTTAATAATGGATGGTATCACATACATGCCATGTACATTTCTGATGATACTTGTCAGAAACTCACAAAATCCTTCAAGATTCATTGTTATTTCTTTACAATTATATTTTTCTCTTGTTTCTCACTCTTTATCTCTTTCTATTTTTTTTTTCTTCCTCTTTCTCTCTTTATGAATAATTATTTTCCAAAAAGAATCATATTTCACTCATCTGTAACTCTATCTCTCTACCTCAAGGAATTTTGGGTTTTCCTCTTTGCATCTAAGCATGTTTTGAGGATGTAATGTCAGATGATTATGACATAGGTAAAGTCTTGAAAATGGCAGGTTTTGAGAACATGTAAAATTGACAAGTTCTATTTTTCATTGCCCCTATGTCACTGTTTCTTCTGTTCATGTTCAAAAACATACTGAATCAGCACAAATGAAGTATACAGTGTAATTTCTAAAAATTATTGCAGAGAAAACAAAAAAAAAAAGCAGTGAAGGTCTGAAAGCTCAGAAACATGTATAATTGTGCAAAGATAATAGATCACATAAAACATAAACAATCAGTGAAATTCAGGTTAACTATATAAAACCGACCCCATTTAACAGACCACGCAAATCCCAAAAAGCCCATACAAAGGATTACATGGCACACGCATTGAGCATAACAATTATGATGAGGTTCATAAGGCAATATACAGCATAAGAACAAAAACCACTTCAACAACATTACAACAACAATAATAGATATAATAATAAAGTGCTATGATGTATCCCACATACCTGTCATAACAGTGTTCTTGGTTCTCTGTATGAAGCTGCCATCTGCATAGTAGACCTCACTGAACGCACTCAAACAAATATTCAAGTATTTCAGAGTCTTACGCAGAGAGGGATAATACTGGAAGCAAGATGTTCAAAGTTATCAATAGACTCATTAAAGAGTTAAGATGAATAATTTTATTATTATAACACAAAAATACACAAGTAAGTAATCTAAATTTGACATTCAGTTCATGTACAATTAATTTCCTTGGCCTTCATGGTATACTTGTTGCCATTACCTGTATTCTATCCCAAATTTTTTTCAAGAACTGATAACAAAAATCGAACATGCACAGTATCGTCCTATTTCTTTTTTTCTTTTAAATAAACTTACAACTCACACTTAGTTTCTACTACAATATCTGCACTCACATGGAATCCCAAACAACGTCCATAGAATGAGTACTGTGGCACTGTATTCAGCATACTCATTAACTCGTTGGGGGAACTGGTAACAGCTGAGAGAAGGTTGCCATCTTCACATCTCGGCAAGAGCATTTCATCAATGTATTCAAAAAGGGTGACAAGTGATGCAAGGGTTTGGCCCCAAGCTTCAACTTCCCTGAAATTGAAATAAAAAAGTTGGGAATAAGTATACACACATATTAACATCAACAAGTACATACCTGTTTATGTAATTATGTAATTGAGTATACAAAGTGTATATATAAAGTTAAAAGTGATTTATCTATCTGTAATAGGTAAAACAAGTACTTGCTTTCATCACTAGTATTACAGAACCAAAAAGGCAGATTGTAAAATTGTAAAATCAAGACCAGATAATCAATAATTCATCACATATACTAAATTTAACTGACTTAAATGGAAACAGCAGGAAAATCTATTACATCAGGTCAAGCAGTAGGCATAAGGTCCCCATGACACCACTGTATGCAAGTCATGACATGGCCAGTATCAGATCATCCTTCTTAAACAGTAGTGTAATTACAGAGCAACTATTCTGCATATTTTCTGCATTTGCTTTGCTTTTCATATTGAAAAATTATATGTTAGTAAATTTTTATGTTAATGAATAGTGTGTGTCTGCATAATCTACTGCCACGTTATCTGATCCCTTGAGTTAAAATTAAGAGCATGCAACCAGCTATTGGCCACTGAAACCTCCTGACTTGTATATTCTGAAAGACTTAACTTCTGCTGGTACTGGATTGCAATATATTTACAGAATTTCAAGAAGTGAAAAAGTCTTGACAGATTCATCAAAGTCATATCATGTTCTTGTTGTAATCTATCCAATAATTCAACCAACTTGACAATACTGATATCTGAAAGCCAAATTGGGAGAGTCTCTCAACAGTAATTTTCTTGGCTATTTTGTTCATGAATCCACCTGTCTTTCATTTATTACACTTTCAATCTATCTTTTTATAATCGTCTAGTTATCTTCTGCTTTTAATAGTTAGTTTCTACATGGTATTACTGGTCTTGCTAAACCAAGGGACAGTAAAATAATTTCCACTGATAAGTCCCATCATACATACACCTTGTTGTCTGCTAAAAAATAGGGTACATACTTAATCACAAAGGAATTAGGATGATTCAGTCTATTCCCACTGGCTTACTTCAATGACTTCTTTGAAACGCACCTTAACTCATGCTGTTGGAAATTGTTATGTGCGCGGTAACATTGTTCAATTAAATGTTTCTACACAGAGATGGCTCTACATGTAGACCTTGTGACCTTACCTGATTTCTGCTTTCCTTCAGTTTTCAGAAAAAATAATCTTTTTACTATTGCTAGCAATATCAGTTATGATCATTATAATGTTATTAAT
>NC_061823.1:11567239-11574739 GCF_019202785.1 Penaeus chinensis | reverse complement strand
AAGGTCAGTGTTGGCTTAGGCCAAATCTTCCATAATATATATACATGTGTAGAAGTACTTCAGCCTGTGTTGGTTACATAAAAGGTTGTTGGACATTATGATAGAAAGGCATACAATTCAGGAATCTTAGATCAAGAATTAAAAATAATTTAGTTGTTTCAACACCTTTCTACCTTTAAGTGTTTTACACATTTGAGATGGAAAGGATATTAGAATCAACAGCACATTGTATGGACTTTGAAAAATGGAATAATGCCATGATGCTTTGATATAGATAAATAACAACCCTCCCTGACCAGGTATTGAATTTCTGAATTAATTCCATAGAGTGCTCCCAGGGAATACATGTAAAACCTTGCTATCATTATTCTAGGATGATTAGATAGGCAATGTCTATGGAGCTAGTAAGATCCTAATAGCACATTCCTTTTGTTGGTTTCCTGCTGGTCTTTCTCGGTCATACTTGGAATGACAGAAATTCAAGTCTTGGTCAGGGTTGTTATTTATATGGACTCTGTAAACCATATCATTTGTTTAAAAAGCATTTTCTGCTCTGATCCTTTCAGCCCCCATATGAGTGGCATGAAGAAGTACCGCAAGAGTATTGTGACTGGATTGGGAAGAGGAGACTGTAGTTGGATACACAAGGGTTGCCCACTTGCACCTCTTGAGTTCTTAAACAGAATAAAAACTTTAAAGAGGAAATAGTGCAGCTCAGGCACCTGTTGAACAAGAATAAATTTAGACATTGTGTTGCATTTAGCTTCACATGTTTATGACTACATGCTTGCACAAGCTTAATTATTTGTTAAAATGTTTGTATTCCTGAATGCTTGAAACATAATGAGTTTTTTAATATATTTTAAAGTCAGTTATTTAGTCTAATTTTTATAAAAAGTAAAAGAAATTAACAATGTTGTAGTATGGTGCTTTAATATTTCACAAAAAATACCTATACAGGCAGATCAAAATAAAAGTATAGGAATGGTGTGTTTTTAAAGTGAAGAACTTTGCAAAAGACTATCAGTCTTCATGGCATATACATATAAATGCAGTACAACTAATGGCTGAAAAATAAAAGTTTTCCTTTTAAGTGACTTTCTCTGTTGAAAGAAACAAGATTATTAAATGGCCCGTAAAACTTAAGAACATGAAAGTTGAAAAGAAGCAAATATAAAGAAGTGTTACTAACCCAACTATGCAAGAGTGAGAAGAAAGTTTGGCACAAACTGAAGACAAGTACAGTTAAGATTTGTTCTGTTTCACATAAATCTGATTTGGTAAAAACAATATTATAATGTAAATGTAATGTAATGTGATTTAAATGATCAACCATGAATGGATGGCAGATCCATGACAGATCATAGAACTAAAGAATCACTTCATCTAATGTATTTCAATACACACAAAACAAGGAGTCATACTTTTGGCATCTCAAGAGTAAAATAAAGGTTATGGTTACTCATTGAAATTATATTTAATTTTTTTTTTATCCAAAATATTTAGATTATCTTAGTGACAGAAATATCCATGGTGTAGAACATTAGTCAGTGATTACTCAATCTCGGCTCCAGCAAATGAGATTTCTCCCTTTAAAGCCATGTCCATAGATTTACTTACAAAGGTCTTGTGTTTATCTTAATGTAGCAAATTCTGCCATAACTTAGGTTTATTACTATTTGAATAAATATTGTAAAAAAAAATATAAATAAATGAAGTTTCCAATACATGCATTATGTAACCAACAGGTTTATAAATTCTCATACTGAAAATAGTAATATGAGCAGATCTTGCATATTATTATCCCATGTTTTTTTGTAGTAGAACTCATATATTGATACACATCAGTACCCTATATATTAATACTGAGCTTCTACCTGATCTTGGTATACAGAAAAAACATAGACAACTATCTATTTTTATTATGAAACCTAGAAATATAAATCCATTTATTTATATATAACACAAGAAAGTAAGAAAGCAGGTGGTCTTAGTTGCATTATATGCAACTGCATTATATTCTTTTTCTTTTATTTTTGGCTATTCATACTTAAAGTAATTAATTATAATAAAGAAATACATAAAGTAAATACTTAAAACATAAGAGTACATAAATATCACATTTGCAGATTTTATGACCATGCAAGAAAAGGAGTGAAAAATAACCCCTCCTTCAATAAGATCTCATTATTTCTAAAAGCAAAAGGTTTAATATAAATTCAATGAAATACAAATAACAACTCTGTAGTGAAAAAGTTATTGCTTTATCCTCTAATAGAAAAGAGTAATAAAACATGTAAATAATTACATTTGACTAATTACAGTCCATGAAGATCAGTATTCAGTATTTCAAGCAGAAAATCTGCCAAGACTAGACAGCTAGATAGAGAGAGAAAAACAAAACTAACACATGAAACAACTAGTCCAAGAAGAAAAGGAAAAAGGAAAAAACAAAAAAAAAAACAAGAAGAAGAAGGGATTAAGGGGATTTAAGAGATGCTAGAGGATTACAGTTGATAGCGGCCAATAAAAAGTGGGAATTCGAGAGGTTCCTTGCAGCATTAGTGAGTGCTGCATGGGCAGTGAGAGTTGAATTCTGAGCAGCAGGTAGGGAGGCGATCAAACGTGATATTCGGGTGGTTTCTGTGGTCAGGGGTCCACATACTGCCTTGGCAATGTTCTTCTCCATTGATGCATTAGCTTCCCCTGAAATATCAAGAGTGTAAAATTTTATTATGTTTAAGGTGAAACACATAATTTCAGACTATCCTGTGAATGACCAAAGAAATTACATTACTATTGTATTACTGTACTAGTCTGTTTTCAAATAGCCTTAACCCTGTTGGATCTAGGTGCCTATAATAATAATAATAAGCAACATTTTGTTATTTATCATTTTTTTTTATTTTTTTATTATTAAATTTTCTGAAATGCACCCTGCACTGCTGGTCATGGTAGGCAAGAATATGATCAGGAGGTTTTTAGTCAAATTTTTCATGATGGCAGTTTCCTGTCATCCCAGCCCATAGCCAATTTTTTCATGACAAGGCAGTCTTCTTGCTATATACAGATTTTCCACTTATTTACTGCCCTCTCATCAACAACATGGTTATTAATTATTTACTTAAACCACAGTATTCATGTTCTGTCTTTGCTAGGGTGAGGAGTAAGGGTCACATGCCCCCTGCCCCTTTTGGGGGGAGTGATGGAGGTCATAACCCTAACTTCCTATACCAGATTTTCCCCTATTTGTATCATGTCCATACAGGTTTCTTATAATGCTTCCATGACATTAGCCATAGATGTAAGTAATCTTATGTCCAAAGTATAATTATTTACAAAATATGAATGAGAATTATTGATACATAAGTTCTAATGAAAAATATGCAAAAATAAACTAAATTGAGTGTCAATTTGACCATGGGAGTATTTGAATATAGCCAAAATGCTTCCATGGACTTATCTCATGATGTATGTTGGGTTTAACATGTTATGATGTATCATAATATCTATATTATAATAAGTAATTATAAAACAAGAGTTCAGCATAACAGGCAACATGCAACTGATTGCATCATAATTTTATTATTAATTATCAGTACCTTATGAATTCAGTATGTTTTGTTTTGTTCATGAATCCAAACTCGATTCTGGGGATATTTATGCATATCAAAGTTAGCTTCTGTGCGATGATATATTTTAGCCCAGATATGTATTATGAAGTGTTCAAAGGCAAGAGACATCCAATCTGGTTAACAGACTCCCACTGTCAAAAAATAAGCCTTACACATACTTCTTTCCAAGGAATATGATCTGAAAAGTAAAATTATTAATCCCCTTATTTTTGTTAGTTTATGGATGTCTGGTACAGTCTGAATATTTGCCCATAAATATGGAAAAGCAAAATTTACAGAACACACTGTTTTAAATTTGATTGAATGGCCACATGCTTCACAGGAAAGTACACATTCTGACCACTTTTTATACACACTAGTACCATCATATTGCCCTTACCTAGCTGGAGATGTTAATACATTTGCTAACATGGCCACTGGATGGGTGCCAGTGCTAGCCACACAAGAGATATTTTTATGTTAGTTATTTTTTAATGCTTTATCATACTGTGAGGTTTATATTAGGCATCTGACAGGCTTTATCAAGCCTGTAATAGATAGAAACAAGCTGCTGGTAATATATCTTCCAACATCAGTACATAAGACGAGGAAGTTGGCATTTGGTTATGAGTAATCGGTCCCTGAAGTTCACCTTTTGTAAAGAAATAATAAATTAAATTGATGATGATTATAATAATAATAATAATAATAATAATAATAATAATAATAATAATAATAATAATAATAATAATAATAATAATGATAATGATAATGATAATGATAATGATAATGATAATGATAATGATAATGATAATAATAATAATAATAATAATAATAATAATAATAATAATAATATTTTTTTATGAATGAATGTGAATGTCCTTGACAGCTTGATTTCTTGCTGGCAACTGGAAAATGCCATTTCATGTTTGTGATTTTAAACTGAACCTAATTCATGAACATGAATATTACCCTCATAGTAACAAAGAAACACAGCATGCCACTCTCCCCCACCCCCAAATACACTTGATGGTAGTCAGGACATAGTTCTGACACTTGACAGTGTACTTAATGTTAAACAGGTAACCATAGACTTTATGAGAGTAAAAAATAAGGTGAAAAAATTCAGTCATGAAAGGAGAAAGAGAGGTTCACTTGGTTTGGCAACTGAAAAATCTAAATTTACTAATCACATTAAAAAAAACTAATATTGACTCATGCTTAATAATAACTCGCAAACATGACTAAAATGATACCCGAAAGACAAAAATAAAATTTCTGGTCCTTTTTTATGTTTGAAATAGACTCACATAGTTTTTGATGCAACAGAGACTGATGGCCTTTCTTCTGCGGTTGCTGAGGTCGTTGTTGCTTTTGCGCGTGCTTTGGTTCTGGGGGCTTATGCTGACCCTTTGTGTCTGTGGATCCTCCTGATTTCTGAGTCAGACCTGGAATAAATATTTGCTAAGTGCCTTGTCTGAATAAAGATGACATATAGTTAACATTGTCAAATTATATAAGCAATGCAGTGTTCTGATGATGAAGGAAGATATATTTGCAACATATTACTGATAAATAAAGTCTTGAGGAAGTATCATATCATAGAAAAAGAAAAAAAATATATATTAACAAATTTTGGTTATTTAAAAGAAACCATCATGCAGACATTTTAATATGATGCTAGTGCAGAGGTTCTTCAGTGCTTTGAATAAACATTATAATAAACTAACTTTTACTCTTTAATTAACCCTACTAGCTCTTAAAAAGCAAATTCTTCTTTATATATTTATTTAGTCTTTATATATATATTAAAAAAATATACACATACATATATTTTTTCTAATGAACAGAACATTCTAGTCCCATGAGGTAGTGCACTCAACTTAAACCTGAATTACTGTTAAAAAATAAAAATAATAATAAAACTTGATAAAGGGAGAGAGAGAATTTAGAATATGAATTTTCGATTTTCTCCTTCACACCCCTTTGAATATGTAAGTCAGTGGGTGAACAAGATACAATACCATATTGATAAAACATCAGGGAGCCTACTATACACAAGTGAACTTTATTCAAATATTACAAATAGAGCTTTAGAAATGTGTTTCATCTTTCAATACTCATTTGTGTTCAGTGCTTTTCTTATACCAGGAAATTGGGTGCTTTGAACAAAAAGTATTGTTACCTCTGTGTCCTCTTGCTGTTGCTGCACAAAATTCCTCCTCCTCATCTGATTCTGAGGCTTCTCCACAAACAATGATGCCTTGTACACCACTCATTTCTGAAAAATAAGTGTACAAATAAGTTGAGGATCTATGTAGTGAAGTACACCTAATTTTTTAGCATATGGAAATGACTCCCTTTATTTGCTACTGCATTCATATCTGATAATTGTCTTTATATTCTTTTCTGATGAAGAATTATTATAAAACACCATTACAGTCTTTTTATATTAACAATTAATTACTTATGCATCAATATCAGTAATTTATGTATGTAATACTTTGGTTAACAATTGAGTCTTAGATTGCCAAGCATATCATGGGTTGTATATCTAAGCACTATATTAACTAAATTTGCTATTGGTTAGATTTTTTGGGCAGCTACAATTTTAATACACCAAATAAGTATGAATTAATTTACAGAAATAGATTTTCAACAATGTCTTTTGGGCATCTCTATATTAATGATGTGTACAGTAATAAATCATCAAAGTACTTGTGAATTATAAAATTAAATCACAACACCTGGAAGAGAAACAAACAAGGAAGCCATGTGTTGCATAATTTGTATTTACTTTAAAAAACATTGTTAGATGACTGTGTTCATTGTGACAAATGTAGAAATAGGTATAAATGAAAACAAATATCTTCACAGTACAATAAATGTATTTGAATGGTTATAATTATATTTTCATCAGAAATACAACAAAACCAGTCATACATCTTTCACTGTGAATATATTCATTCACACATAACTTTTCTACAAACATTGTTAGAGACACAAGTGCCAAAATAATTAACTGTCAAATCATACAGTGTTCATTAAATTATAAACTGTCTGAAAAAATCGTAATGTCAAACTTGTTTCAAACATTTTTTGGACTCAATAATAAAGATGATCAGTTTATATCAAAAAATTTATTGAGATTTCTTCCCAAAGTATTTCTTTTATGGAGTTTCCATTTACTCTTTTTCCAAATGTTATAAACTGCCTACTAACATAATGAAACTCACATAATAATGGAATGGAAATTATTACACAGAATGAGAGCCAGTATCACTAACGTAATCTTTTGTCAAAGAAACTGAACTTATTGATGAAGGCCCTTCAGTATTCTTGACTACCAGATCAGTAACTTTGTCTTCATTATTTCTTAACAAAAGGTACACAATGCCACTAACAAAAAAATATAGTGGTAAAGACCACACAGTTTCACACTGCCATATGCTGTAAGAAAAACTTTGCCCACAATGGATAGAATAATATAAAATAAGACACTTCATCTATGGTGTTCCCTTTGAAAGTTAACAAAAATAAGGTTGTGCTAGACATAATAGCTTGGTATACATTTACACAAAAAAATCTAATGACACTGGTAAAAATATAGAAAAGAAAAAACAACACACACTGATGCATGAAACCAATTAATGTAGGCAATGAATAATTTCAGAACTGAAGAAATTAAGTAGCAACAAATGCCAAGTGAGGAATAAGTCCATAATGACCATGTCGGGATCCGAGGATGGAGCTTTCTTTAGGGAAATAGTTGGGAGGGCTTGCGGGCAAACTACCCTGGTTAGAAGAGTTTTTAGTTCATAAAACAACTGTAGATCCCCCAGAGTGCCTAGAGTAATAGGGACCTAGTCTCAGAGGAGTAAACAAT
>NC_061823.1:11554739-11562239 GCF_019202785.1 Penaeus chinensis | reverse complement strand
AAATACAGATAATGTTTAAATCATTAGGATACATCTGAGACAATGTCCTTGCAATTTAATATGCCTTCCTACGTTTGAGCTGCCGCTTTTTTTCGAATAATTTGGAGTTCAGATTCGTTGATATATAAATATATATAAATATATATACATACATACACATTTGTATATGTATACATGTAGATATGTGTATACACACACACACACACACACACACACACACACACACACATATATATATATATATATATATATATATATAATGTGTGCTTGTGTGTGTGTGTCTATGTGTATCGTGTATGTATGTATATATATATATTATATGTATATACAAATATAACACACACAAACACATATTTATATATGCATATCCATACATGCATACATGTAAACAGTATGTGAATACATTCATACACAAACACACACACACACGAATATACAGCTATGTATTATGTATATGTATTTCTGTGTGTGTATATACTGTACGTAGGACGTGTGCATATTTGTTTGTATATGAGTATGTTGTGTATGTACGTGACTCTGTACGTATGTATATATGTAAGTATGATGTATGTGTATGTATGCATTCATATCATGCATAACACTTTTAGAGAGATAGAGACGGAGGACATCATAAATGTCATATGTGTATAGTGACGTATCTTAAGTCTAGATCAATCTGCATGCTAAGTCATTTTTAAACTAAAGTACATTTAGCAAACATTTGACGTGATCTGAATGCATAAAGCTCTAATCTGAACAACTACTAGCATTTTTGTTTCCAGACACGCACATTCAAACGAGCTGAAATTATGATATATGTTCATGGTGCTCATTGTAAATATTCATGGTAATCATTATTAACTTTTCTCTATCATATTTCCTACCTGTTTTTGTTATCTATATTGTGATTTATGTTCATGGTGCTCATTGTAAATATTCATGGTAATCATTATTAACTTTTCTCTATCATATTTCCTACCTGTTTTTGTTATCTACATTGTTTTATAGTAATGTATATTGATACAATGTTATGTTTGATTTTATATACGCATGGATCGAAATTCATTTACATCTATTTCGACAGAATCTAATGACGTTCTTGTTCTGTTGTTAACTCTGTTGCATAATGACTTCGCCGATTTTTTGTTTTATTATTAATATTGCAGCTTGGGAGACTTACTTATCATTTTCATAATCACGACAAAGCAAAGTAAGTAAAGCCCGACTTCGAATAATACGTTTTCAGTTCCTTCGAATCACAAAGCTGATTTTCTCTGACATTTCTTTAGAATCAAGAATTTCCGAGAAGATTGAGTATCTAGTTTAGATATTTAGTATTTAGTTCAGAGTTCAGATATTCCTAGAAATCATAAAAAATCCTTGTAAGTAGAAATACTGTTAAGATCAATAACGAGCGGATAGTCTGCCTCAAATTGAGCTGATTCTGTACTTGTTAGTATAACAATGTGTCCCGATTTCAATGTTCTGTAAAAACAAATATGATTTGGACGACTTGAGAAGAAAAATGGAATTTCATGCGTAAAAGATAACTGATATTGCATATTGTAATATGTTCGCTCCCGAGGAGAATCGTCTGCTTGTAATCCAATCTTCCGTTTGACGTAAAGTATATTTTAAAATATTCTCACAAAAGATCTCAGAATGGTTGTTACACGGCCTTGTTTTAAAAAAATCCTCTAAAAATGTATTAGTAGTGATAACTATCTATCCACTTTCCTTGCATGTTAATATTACGTTTTCATGTATGCATTAATCTCGCTGTCTATATTATCTACACGGCGATAGACGCGACACACAATAAGCAAACTAATCTTGTCAGCGAAGTATAACGTGAAATTTGCATAAGATATATTTAGCGAGTCTTAAAATAAACACGTATGCTGCATGGAGTTTGTGTATAAAGCGTGTGCGAAAAAAGAGAGAAAATAAAATGGGGTTATTTTTACCGAAAGCCTTTTTTTGGCAAGTAAAAATGCATCTGTATGCGGATTCCTAATGTCCATTTCTTGCTACTTTTGCTTTCACATTATGGTAGAAATAGATCTCGCGAAGGAAGGATTTTGTGAATACAGCTCTGTCAGTTTTTTCTTCTTTCTCTCTATTTTAGTCTCGCGTTTTTATTCTTTCTCGTCCACTCCATTAATCTCAACTCTCTACAGTGTAGTCTCATATTCCTCATTCTTTTTCATATTTAACTTTTGCTGTTTTATTTCATTTTTATTTTAGTCGTTGCTGCTTTCGTCGTTTTACCTTGCATATTCACATCTTATGTAGCATTGCAGGAACAAAAATACTTGTGTATATATATATATATATGCATCCCCTGTGAGTATAAATATACTGTCTGTATTTACACATATACATACGCGTGTGTATGTGTATCTAGTTATAGAATAGGATATATTCGAAAAAAAAGTATTATTATTCTGGCAAATATGTTTTGCAATTCTTTATCCATGTATAAACATTGGAATTCAAGTTCATTATTTATGATATATTTCATAAAATTTCCTAAAAAATGCATCCGATTACTGACTTACTCAATAGGAAAATCGTCTCACCAAAGTATTTGTTTCCGAGATGCTCAGAGATTTCACTCACGAGTAATGTGAATATGATATTTCACTCACGAGTAATGTGAATCGCATTAATTTTACCATTAAATAAGTAATAATCATCTCTGCGATCTAGTAATGTATTTAAGATTATATCTGTTGGAACGTTTCCAGACGCATGGAAAATGCATTTAAATGTTTTATTTAGCCAGTTTTGAATCACAATTATTAATATCACAGTTAATAGTCCTGATTATAAAAAAAAAACAAAAAAATGGTCGTAAAATATTACTCATCTGCAAAATCAATAAGTCAGTCATGTAAACAGATGGACTAACGTCAACGAAGGTGCATCGCTGCACCCACCATAGTTTCCAGGAATGAGGGGCCCTCTTGGCGAGTGGCCAGGCAGCGGTCCGGCCTATCTCGACTTCTTCACGGCAGATTCGAGCAATACGCCCCAAGTCACGACTTTCTTGATCGTCCCACAGCCCTCCTCCACCCAGAATTGTCATGGGTAGGATCATCTTCAAGCACACATGTTTCTGCAAAGGTATCAATGGTGTAACGCAAGGACCTGTTGGAAAATGCATTAACATGAGATTCCAAAGCACTAGAACGAATCTGGCAATATCAGAGCCTTCAGACATTTAGCTTGGTCCTTCTACAAGAGATATCATGACTTCGGTCGCTAAGCCTATTGACTTCCTGCTTCGACAGCACAGAGTCAAGACGTGTCAAACTCTGGATGACTCGGTATCTTTACTCCAAATGTGTACCAGGTGAGCAAATTCTCCTAGCAGACCCCTTAAGTCCTGGGGCTTAGTCTTGTTCAGGAGACCTCCATATCCATGAACTACGTTTCATTTCTAAATGCTTCGAAAGCCACCAATAGGGTTTCCAGAAACTCAGTTAAGGAGGCAACATCATCGGCAAAGTCCACTGTGACTTTGAATATCAGCTCTTCCGAGAATCCAGTTCATGCAGACGTTGGTAAACACTTTACTCTTGAATTCAGAGTACAGAAGCTGGACATGCTCCACCACACTTTACAGCACCGCCAGTGCCTGGATATAGGTTTACTATTAGTGCAATGATTCTGCGCATCATGGGGCGTCATGACGAATAAGTCGGTGATTCGCGCGGGATCATTTTTTCATCAATTACGGCGAACCTTCCAAGTGGTGATTATCATGTTACCGGACATCCTGATCAACTTAGTGACATATAATAGGCTATATATATGTATATATATAGCAAGATAGATAGTTATATGTATGTATATATAACATATATATGTATATACATATATGATCCTTATAACATATAACAACCTATATATGATCTTAATGATATACAAAAACGTATATATAATCCTATTAACATATTATAACCTATATATGATTCTTATGATACATAAATACCTATGTACATGATCCTTATAACGTAAAGCAGCTTATGTATATATTAGATGTAATAGATGGCAGAAACATTATAATGTATATGATATAATATGCAACAGATATATTTATGAGACATAATAAATAGAGTATGATATCCATCTACATATATATATATATATATATATATATATATATATATATATATATGTACGCATTCTCAATGATCTGTCTCGCCAGAGAGGGATGACTCTCCTCAGCCCGGAAGAGTGGCACCAGACTGGCACCAGGCAGCCAGGGCAACATGCAGTCCACAACCCCTCCTAGCCTCAGTCAGGGTATGGAGGATCCTCACTGATGGGTGGATCAGGCACAGGGACCACAACACCACCCACACCCATGCTAACCATCAGTGACTCGACTTAAAGCAACTGCTAGAAATACTCAAGAAGTGAGATATGACCATCTGCTTGGCGATCTGCAAACATCTGTGGGAAGGGCTTGGCATTCCCTCTTTGCAGGGCTTGGTAGGCAGGGCGAGAGTTATTTGCTATGACCTTCGACGTTCCTCAGTAACATTCCTGATTTGCTGCTCCTTATCCACTCGTCTGCAATATCCGAGTCCTGTGCGAACGGAGATCGATGCAATTCCCGATCTGCAGTCATGCGTGCTCGAATGTTTTTTTTATATAATAAAGAATATTATATAAAAAAAAGTTAGCTTTGAACTTTCGCAGTTCACAGAAAAAAAAGTATGGATGAAGAATTCCAAATATTACTGTAGTTGGAATAAAACTCTTTGATAACTGTTTTGTACTGAAACAGATAAGTCATTAGCAACACATATGTTTTTAATCAAGTCATTAGCAATAAATGTATGTTTACAATCACTTTCATTTGCATAACCGAATATGAGAGCGAACTCATTTTATTATTATTTGTAATTAAACTAAAAACTTAAAAAGAAGCGCCGTACGTTTAATAGATCATTACTAATGAACAGATCAAGGTGGATAAAAACTGAGAGCGAGATCATCCGCCACAAAAGCATTGACTCTTCTTCAGCTTAGTTAGTCGAGACCTGCATCAAGTATCAATATTTTGAAAGTTCTTGTGATTTTCTGACAAAAACTGATGTCTGCGGTGCAAGTAAAATCAATGGAAGCTTCATCATCGATAGCAGCTGCACCTACGTCAGACTACATTTCGTGTTTGCAAACGATCAGTAAAAGTTGATCAAGTGCATTTCCAGTGACCCGCTGAAATGACATCCCTAAGCCTCTGGGATGACTGTTAGCTAGCTGGCGCTGCCCTTTATTATTCATTCTTCAATTATTTGCTTAAATCCATTTGTTGTTTAAATACCAAGAAAATATTTCTTATGTTATCACTTCTAATCTATAAGTCATAGCTAAATCAGGTGATCAATATAAGATTTTTTTTTTATTATTTCAATATAATTATTGTAAAGCATCCCTGGGAGACACCGTGTTTTATCGTACGAAATTATTCCAGCCTAAGTACATCTTTTCAACAATTGTTACGACGAACTTTAATTAGTATTTTGTGGGACAAAGAGTAGCACTGTTTTTTTTCAGCGAAGGGAACAGTAAAACTAGCGTGTTTCGAAAGTGAATGAAAATCTACTCCCCAGGCAGCCAGTGTAGTGTAAAAAAATAGAAAAAAAATAGTGTGAATACGTAATGATATATAGCTGAGAGTTCCTTATGTCACAAGATCGAAAATCAAATATACATAATTCTGATTTATATTATTTTAGTGGTTCAGTTTACTATCATAACGACACGAGCAAAATAATGAACATACAAAGTGTCACTAATGGTGTAAAAATGAATTAAAAGTAAAGTTAAACATACAGAAAACATCAAAGAGTTGAAGTTGACAATAACGTCAACATAGAAACTTCGAAAACTGGCGATAACGACCACTTAGACTACAGTATTTATGAACTTCAAAGGTACAGCACGAAACGACTCTAATGCTATCGGTATATCTCGCTACATTCAAAAGTTCTAAACAGCCAAATAATTCAAACGAAATCCGGTTTATTCATGTAAGATTTTTAAAAGTTTTCACTCTCATAATTCATTTTCACTTATTCTTAATTCACCACAGAGAGCACTGTTTGCAAAATCATACTCGCTTTCTAACGTCTGCTTCTGTTATTTTTTAAAAACTCTTTCTACATGTTATAATCGGTGTAACATAATCATTACATAATTACTGGTAATGATGATAACTGTAATATGCTTCAACTAAAGACAAATATATAACAAAGAACTGTTTTTTCATGATTCGTTGTGAAATATACACCATAATAAACTTGAATGCAAAATTAACATCAAATGTGCAGTGCAAATTAATATTTAAGTATTATTCACTGTTTGCACTCAATTTGAATTTGCAGATTAATAAATTACACACAGACACAGACACACACACACGCACACACGCACACGCACACACATTCACTCACTTACTCACACACACACACACACACACACACACACTCACTCACTCACTCACTCACTCACTCACTCACTCACTCACTCACTCACATACACACACACACACACACACACACACACACACACACACACACTCACTCACTCACTCACTCACTCACTCACTCACTCACTCACTCACTCACTCACTCACTCACTCACCCCCCCCCCCCCCACACACACACACAGTCATACCGTCACAGGCTTAAATCTAAGTTTATCCTACAAGCTAATCCCAGTACTCTATTGTATATAGATGAAAGGCGACCCGGATATACGATGATTCAGTCTCTACTACCAAAGCCACTCGTCATAAAAGTCTTGATCGAAAAAAGTGGTTAATGACAGTAAAGGACCTTGCCATTATGTCATTCTCATTCATTCTTGTCTATAAATCAAAAGATACATTGTGCAAACAATGTGAATTACCTCCACTAGTAACACCACGAACGAAACTTTATGAAAATTGTGTGTATAAACTAAATAATACCTGCCTGAACGAAAGATTTATGTGGTCGGTCGTACATTTTCTGATTGATTTATGCTATCAATAGTTCACTGGCAGTTGTCTCTCTCTGGATATGCCACTTCAGATGTTTTATTGAACTATTCTTTAAGCTTTCAGAATGACCAAGATCTACACGGTGTTTTGGTATTTTTTCATTGTTGGTTTACATCTAACCTGATCGTTAGGACTGTAAGGATAGGCAATATAATATGCGTATAATACTAATAGCATATCATATTACATTTTTATGGGTTAAGTTCACATATATTTTTCTACATATCGTGTTTTATTTTGAATGAGGAGTTTTGAGACCATTAAAATCAAGTTTGACAGGTTAGGAAACAATATAGTGTGCTGAAAGAAGTTTCACAAATATTTAGGCTTTGGAAAGGAATATAAGATTTAAAACAGTACTCCTTGCAACTAGTTACTCTTTTTCCCCACTTGGATCTCTATAATGGAAAATAATTGATTTGACATGTGACTACGTT
>NC_061823.1:11537239-11542239 GCF_019202785.1 Penaeus chinensis | reverse complement strand
AACAAGATCAGAAGGGAGAGAGGAAGAAAGAGAGGTTATGTGTGTGCGTTTGGGAAGTCTTGGATAAAGAAATATAAAGAATATGATGGAATGGAGATGTGTGACTATCTGATAGGGTCTATAGTCTATAATCTCTTAACGAATGGAAAGGAAAAATCTCTGAATGTAAATGTATTAGCGGCTAATTATAATAGGCTGTACACGAGCCACGAACAAAGGGAACAACCCAAATAAACACAAATGAAATATAGGCCTATATATGGGAAGCAAGGAAGGCAGAATGTGTGCAACCCAAGTGACGTAGGATGATGACTGCCCACGCCAGGCTATATAGATCGGTGCCAGCCCCTGAAGGGAGGTCCTTTATTCGGCCACGTATGAGGTATGACGTGCCACTGCCGATTGAGCTGAAGAAAACGATCATAACTTAAGGCATACTGCTAAAAGTTTTAATTGGAAGTCCGTTACGCAAAACTGAATCAGTATAGAGGAAAGAACGGGGAAAAGGTGACCATGATGGAGAAACAATATCAGCCTGGAGTGTCTCTGTCTCGATATATATTTATGTTTGAGCTGAGAGGCTTACGTCAAGCGCCTTAGCCTTAGCGCTGCCACTGTGGGCATTCTGGCAGCAACAGGAGACGACGGTCGGTGTAAGGGAGGGCGGAGGCTCGTTCACACGTGGTGACATAACGGCAATGGATGGATGAAGAAAAAACGGCGTTTTTTGGTGTAGGTGCTTTTTGTGTTTTGTGCATTTTGTTTATTGATAATGAATATGTGCATTATTTTTGTAATATAGCTTAACTTTTCTTTAATTCAGATCACTTAAACAGAGAATCCAGTCTTTGACGACGTAGGTTATCGAACAGGAAGGAAACAGTACCTACCTGTCGGATATGTTGCATGAGCGTGATAGCTAAGGAAACGAAGAGAACAGATCCATGACTGGCTCAGTGACTAGAGGCTTAAGAGCAAGGGCGGGGGCGAGGGCCATGGTCCTTTAGGGCGAGGAGGGAGCCTAGGATGTGAGGAGAGAGAGGGAGGGAGAGAGAGAGAGGGAGGGAGAGAGAGAGGTAGGGAGAGAGAGAGGGAGGGAGAGAGAGAGAGAGGGAGGGAGAGAGAGAGGGAGGGAGAGAGAGAGAGAGGGAGGGAGAGAGAGAGGGAGGGAGAGAGAGAGAGAGGGAGGGAGGGAGAGAGAGAGAGAGGGAGGGAGAGAGAGAGAGAGAGAGAGAGAGAGAGAGAGAGAGAGAGAGAGAGAGAGAGAGAGAGAGAGAGAGAGATGCTCAGGGAGGCAACGGAATATAAAGGGGTTGGCAGGTGAGCTCGGGAGAAAAAGGAAAATGGATTTAGGAGGCCCAAAACACTGCCCGGTGTTCGCTCGAAAGGCCACGAAATCCTTCTTTACGAGCGAAGATCATCTGGCTGAGGTTGTCGTGAGAATATCTGGAGGGACTCACCATCGCGTTACGAAGAAAGTAGGAAAGAGAGAGGGAGGGAGAGAGAGAGAGTAAGTGAGAGAGTGAGTGAGTGAGGGAGAGAGTGAGTGAGTGAGTAAGTGAGTGAGTGAGTTAGAGAGAGAGAGAGTGAGAGAGAGAGAGAGAGAGAGAGAGAGAGAGAGAGAGAGAGAGAGAGAGAGAGAGAGAGAGAGAGAGAGAGAGCGAGAGCGTGAGTGCGTGAGTGAGTGAGTGAGTGAGTGAGAGAGAGAGAGAGAGAGAGAGAGAGAGAGAGAGTTAGAGATAGGGAGGGAAGGAGAGAGAGAGAGCAAAAGAAAGAGAACGAGAGAGAGGGAGTGAGAAAGAAAGAGAAAGAAAGGGAGAGAGAGAAAAAAAGATAGGGAGAGAGAGAAAGACAAAGAGAGGGAGAGAGAAAAAAGAAAGAGCGGGAGAGAGAGAAAGATAAAAAAAAAGGAGAGAGAGAGAGAGAGAGAGAGAGAGAGAGAGAGAGAGAGAGAGAGAGAGAGAGAGAGAGAGAGAGAGAGAGAGAGAGAGAGAGAAGGGCCATAAAGCGCAGAATGGGAGGACGTGAAGAGCATTGATTCCAAGACAAGACTGTTGCTGCAGCCATTCAGTCCAGCCAAAAAAATCGGGCAAATTCTCACCGACTCAGATTTCAAATTTTAGAGTGAGTCTTATAATACGATGTCCGGAGCGTTAATTTCAGAAGACCAAAACCTGAGCGTTGTATGCGATGGTCGTTTGAAAGCGCTGACGGATCTTGCGCTCAAAATTTGTACGCAGAATGAAAGGGGGAAAAAAAAGGTAAATCAACAGTGGCCACGTCGTGAATCGCAAGGAGGAGGACGGCTTCATCAATCTACGCCGCATCGAAGTAAGATAAATTACCTCCGATATGGCGCCGAAAGTTTGCGGGTGGGGCGAGGAGGGAGAGGGGGGGGGGGTTAAGGAACCTGAGACCTCCGTCGATTCACCTCATTCTTGAAAAAAAAAAACAAAAAAAAAAAACAGCTGTAAAGAGCAAACACAAATGATATGGAACGACCGAGAGAGAGAGTGAGAGAGAGACGGAGACAGAGACAGAGACAGAGAGATACACAGAGACGGAGAGAAAGAGAAAGAAAGAAAGAGAGACAGAGATAGAGAGAGAGAGGAACACATCCCTTGCAACCACTGGATGAACACAAGCCCGAGACGCTATTTCAGTTCCTAATATAAAATCTTGTCATTATTTCTCCTCTCTTATCTCTCGCGAACGAGACAATGAACTAGAAAATAAAAGAACAGAACTCGAGGACGGAGGAGGTAAAGGACTTGTCAACTGGGTCTCCGCGAGAGTCCTTTCGTGAGTGGTCCATCCCTGAGGACCGAGACGGAGGGACTGTTATTATTATCGTTATCGTTACTGCTGAAGTCATTATTAATATTGATGATGATTATTAGTGTTGTTGTAACATCATCATCATCATCATCATCATCATCATCATCTTCACCACCACCACCTCTATCATCATCACTATCCTCATCATCACTATTATTATTGTCATCGTTAAGGTCATAATTTTAATTATCATCGTTAGAGTGTTATCGTCACCATTATCTTTATCACTGATCTTATTGACCATCGCAACAATACCAAAACCAGCTTCACCAGATATTATAATGATGGTGATGATGTGGCTGTGGTGGTGCTGATAATGATGATGGGAATGGTGATTATAAGACTTCGTGGTGATGATGAAAGCGTCATTTTTTATAATGATGATTATGATGATTGTACCCACAGTAGCAACAACTTTTTTATGATAATCATATGATGACAACTAAACTTTTTATTAAAACTTTTGTTATCATTGAGAGGGTATGGGGGGTGGGGAGGGTAGGGGAGAAAGAATAAGGGTGAAGGAAAGCGAGAATGAAAGAAAGAGGGTGGGGGGGAGGGAAAAAATAAAGGCAGAAGACAACAGGAATAGAGAGAACGAGAGAGAAGAAGTAAAAAAAAAAAAAATAATAAAGAAAAGAGAGGGAAGGAAGTATGGATACTAAAAGGAGAAAAAAGGAATTGGAGGAGGATAGAGTGAGAGAGAGTGAGAGACGAGAGAAGTCAAATTGATTACCTTTGCGTGACTACTTCGTCGATTTGTTATCGTGATCATCATCATCATCAGAATAACGAAGTCACTCCCCTCTTCGCCCCCCCCCCCTCTCCATTTCCCCAAGCCTCTTAAATCACCTCCCTCTCTCTCACCATCTTCTCCTCGGCCCTCCATATTTAACATTCCCCCCTCTCCTTTCTCCAGTCCTCTCCCCACGCTCTCCCTTAATACCTCACCCTCTTTCACACTTTTCCCCTCCCCTCCATCTTTAACTCCTCGCCCTACTTCTCTTCCTTTAACATCACACCCTTCCTAACTCTTGTCATATTCCCTTCTCCCTTGACACTTCGTCTCCCTCCCTCCCCTTGCCATCTCCACCCTTTCTTCTCTTTGTATTGTCATGCCCCCTGACAGCTCCTCTTCCTCATTCTCCCTGCCATCTCCCTTCTCCATTAATATTTCCCCTCCCTCCCTCCCACCTCCCTTATCCTCCCTTAGACCTCCCCTCCCTCGCTTCCCTGGCCGCCCCCGCCCCCCTCCCTAAGCACCACAGCAGCCACAGGCAAAGACCGCCGTGGAACTGCGGGCCTGCCTGTGCTATTTTAAGGTCCTCCTAACTAAGATGTCTGAGACCTTGACCTTTTGGTTTTGACCTCCTGACCTTCCCTCGTTTTTCCTCCTGCGGGATGAGAAAGAGGGGAATATCGCGATTCAGTGATAGACAGAGAACAAAGGGATTTTTTCGGGAGTGGGGATTGGAGGGAGGATTGGGTAGTCCGTGGGAAGTCGATGGGTTTTTGTATCACCTTATGTGTCAACAACGGCTACGGAGTTACTAGGGAAAACTCTATCCATGCGAATAAGTAAAATTATGAAAGTGATCAAGCAGAAGTGAAAAGTGTGTCGAATCACAAAGGATCCCAAACAAGCCCCTTTGTTAAGCTGTTTATGGCACCGCGTTCATTCACAAAATCCGCAGGCTCTACGAAAACGCCGTCCTTCTCCAGCTAATCACTAAACCGTATTGATCCGGGCCGTTCGAGCAACTCGCAGTCAACCTTTTTTCCCCACACTTTGATTACTACATACGAACAGAAAACTCTTATTCGAATTTGCAGCCAGATGAACTAGACGAAAAAGATGATACTCAATTTCAAGAATAGAATTCTGAACGAGGAAAAAACATATTTGGAAAGTTTAAGAGAAATTCGAGAGAGGGTGAGGAGGAGGTTGGCAGAGGAGTGCTACGCTGCTATAGTACTCATAAGCTTCATTTCTTTTAGGATTTTGTGAGAAAAAGAAGAAATTTATACACTTGACTTAAAGGATTTAGATTCATTAATCACATATGTATGAACTCTTGCTTCAACTTGTTAGGTTAGTCTATTTTCAATTTGTTTCATGATTGTTATTTCTATAGCGTGCAACCACCAGTGGATTCTTCCTT
>NC_061823.1:11519739-11532239 GCF_019202785.1 Penaeus chinensis | reverse complement strand
AAAGAATAATATCTAACGTTCAGATGTAATTCAACGAACGAAGAGACGTCTTGTGTTTACATGCGTGCTGAGTAGAATGTTTGTGTACCTCTTCTTCGTATTCATTACACGCTGCCTTAATCGTGGCAGGTATATACGTGTATATGCATAAACCTGCATGCGATTGAGACGTTAAATGTTGGCTTACTGTTTCAAGGAACTTCTGCTACGAATGGTGTCTTTCACGTCTGATAGAAGAATGCGTTAACTATTGCAGTGTACATATACCGTGGATAACGTATGCATTCATTACAATACGCGTCCGGTTGATGAGTCATATGTATTATTGTGCTAATATATAGTTCCCCAAAAGGGCTAATAAAGGCGGTGATTATAGTTTTGCAATACGTTCACCACGACTGCTTTTCCACCCTCCTTTCACGGGTGAAACTGGGGCAAAAAGTGCATACCTGTGAAGTGGCGTGTGTACCCCTGCGGCGTCCCCTTCTCCCTACATGAGAAGCCCTATTTTCACGGGGCCTCCGCTGCAATGTTATCTGTGCTGTCTCTGTGAAGGAGGAGGGGAGATTACCAGATATGACTTTGGGCTATAGTCTGTTTCGCTTATCACTGGATTTCAGTGTTAAGGGGGAAATTTAATGAGAGGTTGGTTAGCGCGTCATGAATAATAATAAAATAATGATGATTATGGTGCGTAATAATGAGAATAATGTTAGTGACAACAATAATAACATACTATTGTTAGAATGATCATGATAAAAGCAACGACGACGTTTTAAGAATAAGAACAAGAAATGGAAAGGAAATATAAGTGCGTGTCAAAAGGGTTTCACTAATTAAAACTAAACTTGGAATGCGAACGCTATTAACAAAGCGCCATCTATCTCGACAACTTTCAAACCTGACCTTACATTGTTGAGCGAACTTTTTGTCTCTCGTTTAATTATTATTATCATTTCTCTCTCGTCTTACAACACCGAATGGAAAGTTGCCATTAGCGTCGATATTCGTACTTAAGATAGAGGTAAGAAGTCTCAAGGCTTGAAGGGCCTGAGAAGGAGCTTGGAGGAGACGGAAGTAGACGCTCTTGGGAAACAAGTTGACGCTGCGGCAAGTGCATATTGTGTACGAGTGCATTTTGCAAAATTCTGACCAATGCAAGTTGGCGAACGCAGCTTGCCGAGTTATGGCCTCTGTAAGTTGATACGAGCGAAGACCGTGAAGTTGCACGAAACTCGAGTTACATTGAACTTATCTCAAACATAAATTAAACGTAACACTGAACGGAGAGCGTAAAACGACACCGAGCAAACGCGGGTTACAACGAATGAACGGCGGGGTCGTAAAACATCAAAACACCGGTTCCGCAAGACCGCCATTTGTCAAGCCGCGGCAAACGTAAATTGCAACGAACACGAGGATCCGGTGAACGAAGGGAAACGGGATCTGTGACAACACCGGAGGGAAATCGGCGAATTTTCGTCGCCTAAATGTCCCGGTCCTTTTTACCGGCGCCATTGTCTCCCTCGTCATCCCGGTGTTCCCTCGCCCAGAAATCTTTCCTCTTCTCTTCGGCTGCTTTGCCTTATTGTTTCGTGTCTTCTGGTTTCCCGCCAGTTTTTCAATCTTTTTTTTTTTTTTTTTTTTTTTTTTTGTCTTTCTCTTTTGTATGAACCCCGTTTGATTATTTGATGATTTTGTGGTTTGCGAAAGATGACAAAAGGAGCAGCAAAAATATATTTTTTTCTCTGGCTCCGTCCATGGAAATATATTTTCTTGTAGAATTTATCATCACTTTCTGCCCTGTTTCATTGCCTTTCATCCTTTATCATTTTGCATCGGACAGACAGAATTTGCAAAAATGATGCAAAATTAATAAGTGAAAATGAAATGTACTGAAAATAGTCATATCTTCACTGATTACTTTTTCGCCCAACCAACATCAAACACGGTATTGTGACAGAGATAAAAAAATGCATTATTCTGCACTAATATCTGTAATTCATTTCTTTCTTCTTCCAATTAAAGTATTAGAAGCATAAGCCATTATTATTATCATTTTTTTTCTATTGTATTCATTATCGATCCCTTGACATGCTAATGTTTCATATTTCTTGCATCTTTTGTGTAACTAATATTTTTGCTATTATTATTATGTCGCTGTTTTGCTGTTGCTGGTAACGTTGTTATAGCTTTCAAGTTCATTATTATTGTCGTATTGTCACTGACATTATTTTCTCACTACATCTCACTGCTTTTATAATCATTAGATTTATTGCTGCCGTGTTGGTGATGATGGTGATTATGGTAATCATGGTGTAGTGATGATTTCATAATGACCGTGATTACCATAATTATGTCCTGTATCTTAGTATATTACTGCTCTTGGTCCCATCAGTGCACCGTTATTATGCAATACTCTCTCATCGTTTTTTTATCGTGAATGTTGACATACATCGTTAACTTTCACGAGACAGTACTTTATTCATTACATGAAAATATGATAAAAAGTATCTGAGAAAAAAAAATAATTGTATAGAAATAATATAGAAATAACCTTAAGAAAAACAACAGCAACAAGACAACAAAACAGAGCATAGGAAACAGAAACAGCCATAATTTCCGCATAAAAGCAGATTCAGTATAACACACTTTAAAGAGGATAGTGTGAGCAAAGGGTATCCATTAAAACAGAACGCCGGTACATATATATTTCCCTCCTTGTCTCTTTTGAAATTTGAAGTTCGTTGAAACGGAACTTTGAGAATGGAAACTGGAGAGTGGTTATATATGAATATTTGCAATGGGAAACTGTTATTTGCGGTCGGGAAAGTGGCATCAAACGGATGAAATGTCTTCATACACTCCAATTACACGCCGTACTATATATTTGTGTGTGTGTGTGTGTGTGTGTGTGTGTGTGTGTGTGTGTGTGTGTGTGTGTGTGTGTGTGTGTGTGTGAGAGCGTGTGCATGTGCGTGTATGTATGTACGTATATATGTATACGTCCGTCTGTTCGCGTATGTCTATCCAAACGCTCGCGTGCCTCGTAACGAAGACCATTGAAACCGTCAAAGGCTGCAGATCCGTTCGTGAAGCTGAACCGAAGTAGAGCCCCTTCAATGAAAGTCTCTGTCAAGCGGCGCACGTGGGTCAAGGGCAAGAGCCGGGGAAATTGTAGACCGTAGGAGTCCGCACGTTTTTGTGGGAGAAAGTCTGTATTGCTTGTAGTTAGTGCTGCCTGAACTTTTATTGATATTGTCGCCTGCGATAAGTCATTTGCTTGGTATTATTTTTGTTATTGTTGTTGTTACTGCTGTTCTTATTATTGCTATTATTATTTCGTTGTTATAATTATTATCATTATCATTATCGTTATCATTATCATTATTATATTATCATTGCTTTTATTGCTGTTCACATTATTATGAGTATTACCATTAGTGTTATCATCGAAAAATATTGTTGCAGCCATTAGAATTAATGATTTTCATTATTATCCGTATTAACACCACCAATTCCCATTAATATCATCATTATTTTGCATTGCTCCGTTACTTTTATCATTATCAGTGTTATCTAATTAGTAATCACATTCACCACCATTTTTATTTTCATGACATACATACATCGCACACGCACACGCACGCGCACGTACAGATACACATACACATACACATACACATACACATACACATACATAAACAAATGCACATATACATATACATACACATACACATACACATACACATACACATACACATACACATACACATACACATACACATACACATACACACACACACACACACACACACACACACACACACACACAGACTCTCTCTCTCTCTCTCTTTCTCTCTCTCTCTCTTTTTTTTTTTTTTTCTTTGAGAAGTTGTTTGGCAGTGTCATCCTTACCTGACTGAATGCCTTCCTAATATACGCGGTCCCATTGCCTCTTGGGCCACGCCGGTGACTGTACCAACGACACCTGCGTTTTGACCTTAAAGCGATGTCTTTTTCTTGCAATGGGATCGGGCTTAAGTCAGTAGTCGGAGTGCACATACACACACGTGTGTGTGTGTGTGTGTGTGTGTGTGTATAAATATATGTGTGTATATGTATATTTTTAATTTATATAAGGTGTGTGTGTGTGTGTGTATGTATGTATAACTTTTTAAATATTTTTTTTGTCATATCTCGTAATGCGTCCGTTCACCACGGGTCTCGCCCGCCCACCCCTCGCTTTCATTAGCCATGAAAATTCTTAGAGACCACGCAGGCAGCACCAGCGCGCCATGAAGGAAAGTGTGCTTCGAGCGATCCCGATATCAAAGGCATTTTTGTCTCATCTAGGCATAAGAAGATGCAAATTAGCTTCTTGTACACGAGAGATCTTGAAAGAAAGGGGAGGGGCAAGGGGAATGGGAGGGAGGGGTAGGGGTAAGGGAGGAAGGAGGCACTAGGACATTTCCGGGAAGAGAAATTACAGCTTAAGAAAAATACTGTTTGTACTTCCCTCTTTTTTCCTGCTTTCTCAATTTGCTTCTCATTCTGTAGCTAACATTCTTGACTTCATTTGATTTTCTCTTTCTTTTCTCTCTTCGTCTAATACATTTTAGCGAAGGAAAAATGATGGTAACGGCTGTACGTTTTTTTACGATGTGTCTCGACTCGGCTTTGTGTGGTTTTAAATTTTGTTTCGTTTTCTTTTTGCCCGCTAATATGCTTTCCTAAGGGAGGGCGGGGCGAAGCGCTAGCCGGAGTCATGCATACTTGTTCGGAGTTGAAAAAAAAATCTCCGTCATTATTTATAGTTCGAATTTTATATTTTTATTTATTTTTCAATTTATTTTTCTTCTTTATCATTATTTTTTTTCTCCGTTTATTTACATATTTTTTGCCACGGCTCAGGAACTCTTTTGGCGAGCTTGTGCCTCCAGGCTGGACGCGTAGAGGGCGGGCGTGTGCAGCACAAAACAGCATTACACAGCATGAAGGACGTTTTATCTCTCGGGTCTACGTGCTTCGCCGTGCATCTCCACACCTCAGGGGCACCTTGCTGGTCCTTAGGATTACCTCGCATCACGGCCGCACGCGGTGCCCGGCGCGGCTTTAAACAGACCACACTTATGCTTCCTTTCACACGCACGTGCATGGAGACACACTGTGTGTTTCCATCGCCCCATTTCGGCGGGGGAGTGAGTGTATTCACATGTGTGTGTGTGTGAGTGTGAGTGTGTGTGTGTGTGTGTGTGTGTGTGTGTGTGTGTGTGTGTGTGTGTCTCTGTGTCTGTCTGTCTGTGTATGAATATATATATATATTATATATATATGTATATATGTGTATATATGTATATATATGCATATACATATACAAGTATATATGTATACACACACACATAGACTTGTGTGTATATATATGTATATATGTGTTTATATGTGTATATATATACAAGTATATATATATATATATATAGATAGATAGATAGATAGATAGATAGATAGATAGATGGACACATACATTTATACTCATGTACTTGTATATGTATTTATATACATATTGTATACATACTTTTCTATGTATATGTATTATTACAATCTCCAAATTTACGGCCTGTGCGTACCAAAGTGACATTAAAGTGCGTTCGAAAGTATTGTGCGTATTGTGCGTTGAGCATGAGGATTCGTGAATCCGAGGTTCGAAGCGGAGGGCGCAGCAGTCTACCTGGGGGGCGACGTGGACTGAAAACGTGAGTCTCGACTGAGCGGCCATTGCTCCATTCACTCCCAGGTACACGGGTACACGGTGGACTAACTTTTGAAATTGGAACCTTGGTTACATCTAAGTATACTGGTGAAGTATATACTTTGTCTGTGTTAGGGTATGAGGTGAAACATAAGGAAATAAGTTGTGTTATTGTTGTTATGCGGTAATCCGGTTTTCTGGGGAAAAACGAGTGTATTAAATCGCCGTTAGAATTGTAAAAGAAATTCTATTTATCTTCAATATATTTTCATTTGTGTATAATGTTTATTGTTTTGTTGTGTGGAATATAATTAATGAAATAATTAAACTTGTGAAATATTGTTCAATTTAAATAAACCTACTGTGAAATGATAACCTAAGACTACTAAGAAACTACCATGATAACCTAAGACTATTACTGGAAACCCTAAATAATTTTGGAATAAGTAATAGAAAGATAACTATTTAACAAAAGAATACTAAATAATAACTTCATAATAACTAGTGACTCAAAAATACATTTGATGATTATTTATAAACGTATAAATTCAAGAAAATAGTAAAAGCTACAAACTTTACGAACTTCACATATATACTTGATATTCATTTATAAGCTATAATATAAGCTATTCTCATTACTTGTTGTAATTATTCCGCTGCTTCCCCTAGACATCTTAAAGCTTAATTTTACATAAACTATCAACCTACGCTGTACTGCACTGTACTACAAGCGGGATTGTTACAAATGGGGGCCTGTCCGGGAAGTCATATTAACACCACATCTAAATACCATGACTTATTTCCTCTAATTAATTTTGCTAAATATCTTGTAACTTGCAACAATAATTGTTGAGGTTTACCTAAGAGCGGTTATAGTAATTTTGCTATTTCTCGTAACCAGTGAGCATTTTACAACTGGCCATTGTTAAGTGTTGCACAATCAACAGATAAATTCAATATTGGTCCATACATGTCCTTGTACAGTTCAACTTATCTGAGCTTGAATGAGTAAGCATCTCCCACTTTAGCCGACCTGAGATTCCTTAGGAGCCGACGGAGCTCGCCGTAATTCTAGTTTTAGTTTACTACGCATGGTAAACTACACTCGGTTGTAAGTGTGACCGCCTATTTTAGTTTCTCTAATATAGCTAAGGTTCGAGATTATATTTGGTGGGAATATATCTTGACCGACTTTTAGCTTCACTGGCACACTGCAATTTGAAGTCTTGTACTACTTCATTAATGAAGTCTTTATAATTCAAATTCGTCTTTAAGCAATTGTTTCAGTTCGATAATCTGGGAGACGATCTGGACAAATTCTTCCCATTCAGTTTGTGGGAGATAGAAGGCAGAAGGTGGCTTTGTCAATATAGCCGCTTAAGTAGATGTATTTGAATTTCTTTAAGAATACTGCAATGATTATTTATTCTGACATAACTCGCCACCTCTTTTTAAACTTATAAATTGTAAAGCAAGAATTAATTCTAATCTGGAACCTTTTTGCTGTAAACATGGTTTTCGATGTTCATGATTTCATAGCCAATCCTTCAGTGGAAATCTTAAACTCGTCAAATCCTTGTAAAGATGATTTCATATACATGGCTAGACACTGGGGAATTAATTATCAGAAAGAGGCCACTAAAGCTCAACTTAAAGATCTCATAATTGAATATTTGCAAGAGCTGCATGAACCGCAGGCTTTTCCTCTTGAAACTATTAACCTTGATACTAGTAATCCTTCACAATTACTAGAAATAGAGAAATTGAGATTCCAAATAACACAAGCGAAGATTTTAAGTGAGGAAAGATTGTCTAGAGCTAGAGAAGAAGAGCGTGAGAGAGAAAGAGAGTTTCAAAGGGAAAGAGAAGAAAATCAAAGAAGACATGAACTTCAGATGATGGAAATGAAAGTAAAAAGTCGAGGGGATTTTGATTTTGAAATTAGTAAATGCGTGAAGCTAACTCCCGTATTTGCAGAAGATAATCCTGAGGGTTTCTTTAGAGAGTTTGAGACTATAGCCAAACATTTTAAGTGGCCTGAGGAACACTGGGTTTGGTTAATAAAGCCTAAACTGACCGGTAAAGCTCTAAAAGTGTGTGAAAATCTTAATGATAACACTGATTATGAAGAAGTAAAATGTGCTATTCTAACTGCTTATTCCATAACCACTGAAGGATATCGACAGGCTTTCAGGAACATGAACAAGTCTTCTAGCCAAACATATGCTGAGTTTGCCTCGGAGAAGCTTAGAGCTTTTAGACGGTGGATAAAGTCTGCCTCAGTCAGTAATTTCGATCAAATTTGCAACCTCGTAGTTTTAGAGGAATTCAAAAGAAAGGTTCCATATTCTGTTATGATTCACCTCACAGACAAGGAGGAAAATGCCCTCCACGAAGCAGCCAAGGCAGCAGATGTGTTTTCCTTAGTCCATCGTAGTATACCGGGGGAGAAAAGAAAAGCAAATATTGTAAAGTCATCTGTAGGATTTAAAAATGTGGATAATACTAGCAGTGGACAGTATCCGCCTAATACCCAAATCTCTACCCTATACTGTAAATTTTGCAAAAAGGAGGGTCATCTAATTAAAAACTGCCCACATCCAAAATGTAAGGTGGCAAAAGAAGCAAAAGATTATAATTTTACAAAACCTGTGGCTACTACTAATTTTGCTTATAAACTGTTTCAGGAAGATCCATTTAAGGCATTCCGATCAAAGGGTCATGTGTTCAGCAAGTCAGGGGGTAATAGATATCCAATTGATATTGTCAGAGATACAGCATGCGCACAATCACTCATACTGAAGAGTGCTCTGCCAGATATTGAAAACTGCTTAACAGGTGAGAAAGTCTGGCTTGAGTATATAGAAGGATGTGCTCCTAAACAGCTTGCTGTAATCAACTTGGATTGCGATATGGTAGAAGGACCAGTAACGGTTGGTGTTGTAAATACGATACCGATTCCTAATGCAAGTTTCCTCATGGGTAATGACTTAGCTGGGGACTTAGTAATACCAGAATTAAGGGTAACTGACACCCCTTTACAGTATAATAACACAACTGAACTTGAAATGGAACAGCCATATCTTTTCCCTAGCTGTGCAGTAACAAGATCCAAAGCTAAGAAAGGGGATGAACCTTTAGCTTCTTTCAAACCTAATCTAGTAAACCATGATAATCAACCTGTAACAAAGAAAATAACTGATAATTTAATTTCAAATATGATGACGCCAGAAAAGCTAATTGAAGCACAGAAATGTGATGAATCTCTTATAAAATGTCATAATGAAGCTTGTGATGGTGCTGTTGTTAAATCTCCTAGTTTTTATTACAAAGATAATGTACTGATGAGATTCTATCGACCTCCTAATCTGTCTATAAAGGATTCATGGTCTGAGAAGCATCAGATTGTCTTGCCACAGTCTATCAGAAAGAGTGTAATAGAGATCGCTCATGAAGGTTTTGGTGGGCATCTCGGGATCAGGAAAACTTGTCAGAAAATCTTAAATGATTTCTTTTGGCCTGGACTTAAACAGGATGTTACAAAGCACATAAATTCATGTCATGTGTGTCAAGTAGCTGGGAAGCCCAATCAAACTATTCCTCCTTATCCTCTTCAACCCATTCAAGTCCCATGTGAACCTTTTCAAAAGATTATCATTGACTGTGTGGGACCTCTACCAAAAACCGCAAAAGGGAATCAATATATACTGACTGTAATGTGTCCCACTACAAGGTATCCAGAAGCATTTCCTCTTAAAAATATTTCTGCTAAAAGTATTTGTAAAAATCTTGTACACATGTTTACAACTTTTGGTATCCCACAGGAGGTACAGTCTGACAGAGGTAGCAACTTCACGAGTGAACTCTTCTCTAAGGTACTCCAAGAACTGGGCATTAAGCAGACCCTTTCCACTGCATATCATCCTGAGTCACAGGGAGCCCTGGAGCGTTGGCACCAAACACTAAAATCCATGCTCCGCAAGTTTTGTCTGGAGAATCAGAAATGCTGGGATGAAGGTTTGCCATACATGTTGTTTGCCATTAGAGAAGCTCCTCAAGAGACCCTCGGTTTTTCACCTTTTGAACTTTTATTTGGTAGAAAAGTAAGGGGGCCTTTGAAGTTGGTAAAAGAGAAATTGCTAAATGATTCATCTGATAATATAACTACAGTTTCACAATACCTTAAGAATCTTCAAGACACATTAGCTAAAGTTAGAAAAATTGCTAAAGATAACTTATTTAAAGGTCAAGCTAAAATGAAGATTAGATATGATAAATGTGCCAAGCAAAGAAGTTTCAAAGTAGGTGATAAAGTTCTGGCTTACATTCCCATTCCTGGTTCTCCACTGGCAGTTAAATACCAAGGGCCTTATACCATTGAAAAGAAACTTAATGACACTAACTATATTATTGAAACTCCTGACCGTAGGAAAACGACTCAATTAATTCATATAAATAGATTAAAACTCTATATGCCAAATTCTCCTGATACTACAGATGACTTGCCGCAGAGACTACCTTGTAATGTCATCAATATGTTTGAAGATCCACTAGATATTACTCCATGGATCAATGCTTGTAACTCTGATGTTCTTAGTAATCTACCTTCATTCTTAAATCACCTCAGTTCAGACGAAATACAGGGGATTTCTAACCTTTTTAAAAATTACTCACCAGTATTCTCTGACACTCCAGGTAAATGCAATGTTATCAAGCATGATATTGAACTAGTGCCAGGTACGCTTCCCATACGACAAGCACCTTATCGTCTAAACCCCGAGAAAAAGCAGCAAATGAGAGACGAAGTGAACTATCTACTGCAGAATGGCTTAGCAGTACCAAGCTCATCGCCATGGGCTTCTCCATGTCTACTAGTGCCGAAGGAAGGTGGACAACTTCGTATGTGTACAGACTATAGGCGGCTGAATGTAGTAACTATTCCTGACTCTTACCCTCTCCCTAGAGTTGATGATCTCATTGATGCAGTTGGTCAGTCTAAATATTTATCAAAAATTGATCTTCATAAGGGATTTTATCAGATAATGCTAACTGAAAAAGCTCGAGTTACATCTGCATTCATCACTCCATTTGGACTTTATGAATATTTAGTTATGCCATTCGGTATGAGAAACAGTCCTGCTACATTTCAACGTGTTATGAACTTTACATTACATGGATTAAATGGTGTTCACGTATACTTAGACGATATTTTGATTCTTTCAGAAACTTGGTCTCAGCACTTAGAGAGTTTATCGTGTGTTTTACAGAAACTACAAGATGCCCATTTGACAATAAGGTTGGCGAAGTGTACTTTCTGCAGTGCTACAGTAACGTATTTAGGACATATTGTTGGAAATGGAAAGGTAAAACCCAAGACTGCAAACGTAGAAGCCATTCTGAACTATCAAATTCCAAGCACTCGGAAGTCCCTCATGCGCTTCCTTGGCATGGTGGGATTTTACCGTCGCTACTGTCCAAATCTCGCAGACGTCGCTGCTCCGCTGACGCGTCTCACCAGTCAAAAAGTGACTTTTTCCTGGACTTCAGAATGTCAGAGGGCTTTCGAGAGACTGAAGCAGTTCCTTTCCAGCGACCCCGTGTTGGCAGCTCCCGATTTCCAGAATCCCTTCATCCTGCATACAGATGCTAGTGATATAGCTACCGGCGCCGTCCTCCTCCAAGAAGACGACGAAGGTGTTCTACATCCAGTAGCTTACCACTCAACCAAGCTTGCCAAGCATCAGCTAGCATACAGTACCATCGAGAAAGAGTTGCTTGGAATCATAACTGCAATCAAGAAATTCGAGTGTTATCTGTATGGTGGTGCTCATCCTGTCCAGATCTTCACTGACCACAATCCGTTGACCTTCCTGGAGAAGAACAAGTACTCCAATCAGCGACTACTGAGATGGTCGTTGTCCCTTCAGCCTTATCATCTCCAGGTGAAACACATAAAAGGGCGCGACAATATAATTGCAGATGCGCTCTCCAGGCCATAAATTTGAACTAATTACTTCAATCAAATCTTAGAAGATTTAACTTCTGGGGGATGTTATTACAATCTCCAAATTTACGGCCTGTGCGTACCAAAGTGACATTAAAGTGCGTTCGAAAGTATTGTGCGTATTGTGCGTTGAGCATGAGGATTCGTGAATCCGAGGTTCGAAGCGGAGGGCGCAGCAGTCTACCTGGGGGGCGACGTGGACTGAAAACGTGAGTCTCGACTGAGCGGCCATTGCTCCATTCACTCCCAGGTACACGGGTACACGGTGGACTAACTTTTGAAATTGGAACCTTGGTTACATCTAAGTATACTGGTGAAGTATATACTTTGTCTGTGTTAGGGTATGAGGTGAAACATAAGGAAATAAGTTGTGTTATTGTTGTTATGCGGTAATCCGGTTTTCTGGGGAAAAACGAGTGTATTAAATCGCCGTTAGAATTGTAAAAGAAATTCTATTTATCTTCAATATATTTTCATTTGTGTATAATGTTTATTGTTTTGTTGTGTGGAATATAATTAATGAAATAATTAAACTTGTGAAATATTGTTCAATTTAAATAAACCTACTGTGAAATGATAACCTAAGACTACTAAGAAACTACCATGATAACCTAAGACTATTACTGGAAACCCTAAATAATTTTGGAATAAGTAATAGAAAGATAACTATTTAACAAAAGAATACTAAATAATAACTTCATAATAACTAGTGACTCAAAAATACATTTGATGATTATTTATAAACGT
>NC_061823.1:11499739-11502239 GCF_019202785.1 Penaeus chinensis | reverse complement strand
AAAAATATTGAGGACATAAAAGGAGATTGGTTTCGTATGTATTCGCAAATTCCTCTTCTTCTTCTCCTACTTTCCTTATCTACTTCTCATTTTCTCCACTTCTTTCTCCCTCGTTGACGTTTTTTTTCCCTTTCACTCTTCTTCTCCTCCTTCCTTCTTCTCTCCTCCTCCTCCTCCTCCTCCTCCTCCTCCTCCTCCTCCTCCCCCCCCCTTCCTTCCTTCCCTCCCTCCCCTTCCTGCCCTCCCCCCCCCCCCCGTCCACTTGGATATGGGACAAATTTTGACTTCTAACATCATAAGCTAGAAGAAATAAGTTAATTTCGGTCCGAAGACGTTTTTCGATGATTCCTCTCGGTATTCAAAGCAACAAAGAAAGAAATGTAAATTCTGACCCTTCTGTGACATTAGAATCGACATCTGCCATTCCCCTCTCTTGTTGTCTGTCAAAAAGGTATTAGCATCTTTTATTGAAAATAGATCGGACATCTGTTCCTATTATTGCTTTGCTTCTGGGCATGTTCAGAAAAGCACACACACACACACACACACACACACACACACACACACACACACACACACACACACACACACACACACACACACACACACACACAGATCTGCACGAGCACCGTCTATTTTTAGGATACGTATGAACTACATTATAGGAAAAGGGAAATTGAACTCTTTACATGGCTATTTTTCCTCGTAATGAACCAATCAGAATCCAGATAAAATATGTACCGTATAAGCGAAAGTGATATTTAAAAAAATGTATATATAATAGAGTATTTGTACAGAAGCCTTCCAATGTATATATATAATAAACTTTCAAAGGTTTATTTTTTGTGAACTTTTATGCCGTCTTCTTGTTGCTGTTGCAGTTGTTGTAGAAGTAATGGAAAGCCGTCTCTCTCTCTCTCTCTCTCTCTCTCTCTCTCTCTCTCTCTCTCTCTCTCTCTCTATATATATATATATATATATAGATGCGTGTTTGCATATATATATATATATATATATATATATATATGCATATGTGTGTTTGTTATATATATATATGTATATATATATATTGATATTGGTTTATGTTAATATATTTTAATATATATGTCGATATATCAATATATATGTATGTGTGTGTGTGTGTGTGTGTGTGTGTGTGTTCATACATACACATATACATGCACACATACACAAACACACACACACACACACACACACACACACACACACACACTCACACACACACACACACACACACACACACATGTGTATATATATGTATGTGTTTTTATATACATATATACATATACACACACACACACATGAGTGTGTGTGTGTGTGTGTGTGTGTGTGTGTGTGTGTGTGTGTGTGTGTGTGTGTGTGTTTACACATACATATATTACATATTCATAGATATTATATTTGAAGACGTAAATGTGATGATGAAACGTGTTTGTGGGAGATCACCTGACTAGCACGTGGATAGAAGCAAGAGGATTTACAGAAAATCTAGTTATGAAGGTAGTTACTGTCCCGTCGATTTTATGTCTTCATTAGATTCATGAAATTCGGGTGAAGATATAGATCAAAATACATTAATAACAGATCTCGTCTTGTGGAGTTATTCAGCCTCCAGAAGACGAAGTGTAAGGGTTACACTTAGAATATAGGCTATTGCGTAAAGATCTGCAATGGAGATGTAAAATTATGGGAAGGATGGTTGCAGTAATGGCAGTAATGGTATTGGACTAGTAATATGATAATAGTGATGCAAATTATAATTATTATCATTGTTATTAATGCCTTTGGTGTTATAATGATTATCACCGTTATTATTATTATTTTACCTGTTTTATAATGTGGATAGTAAGAAATGGTAATATTGTTCTAAATACATAATAAGTTTAAAAGCTTGTTATTAGATACAATAAGACCAAGCAATTAGATGACACTGAAATTAGATTTGGCAAAGAAAACACTAATGTGTAATACTGTGCATGTCATTCCCTGCGAGAACGCATTAAAGCTGCCTTTTTTTTGCAATGACTCAGTTGCACGATTTCATTCGCATAATCAGCAGACTAATGGACTCGATAGATAATTACTTGCTTTAATTACATCATTGCATTATTTACTTCGTATTAGTGCTCTCTCACGCTCTTTTATTTTTGTATTTTTTATCGTGTCATGAACTACTTTTTTGAGGTATTCAACTCCTGGTGTTTCATTTATTTTCAAATCTTTTCTAAATTACATAGTCAGCCGGGGGTGGATTTGACGTGTTTTCAAAGGAAATGACAAAGGAAATTGGACCTTATACAGACGAGTGTAAAGCAGAAAAGGAAATGAAGGGGAGACAGCGGATTAAGATGGACGAATATGAGGGAAAATTAACCGAATTAGAAAAGAAAAAAAAAAACGAATTGCAGTGGATGAGTCGGCACGTATGAGAATATGTAGTTAGAAGAAAAGACTAGTTTAGCAGTTTGAATAGAAATTA
>NC_061823.1:11474739-11482239 GCF_019202785.1 Penaeus chinensis | reverse complement strand
CTTTATATTCCGTGTCAACAAAACCGAGAAATTAATTAGGGGACGAAGAGGGGGAGAGAGGGGGGGTGAGTTTTTTCTTCTGGTGGGTAGGGAGGGGGTGTGGAAGAGGGAGGGGAAGGGAAGAGGGAAGGAAGGAGAGGGAGGGATGGAAGTTAGGGAAGGGAAGGAGGGAGGAGAGGGGAAGAGGAAGGAAGGGAGAGAGGGGAGGGAAGGAAGAAGAAGAGGTGAAGAGAAGGGAAGGGAGATGTAGAGAGAGGGAGGCAAGCGAGGAAAGAGAATGAAAAAAAGGGAAGGGAGGGAGGGGAATGGAAGAGAGAAATTAAAGAGGCGAAGGAAAGGGGAGAAAGATGAAAGAAAAAGGGAAGGGAGGTGGGAGGAAGAACAGAAAGGGAGATGGGGAGGGTCAGGGAAGAACGGAGGTGTGAGAAGGAAGGAGGAAGGAGAAAAGATAGCTGGGACGGGAAAAACAGGAGAGGGAAAGAAGAAAAAGCAAGGCGAGGATGAGAGAGAGAATAGTGAGAAAGGAAGGAGAAAGAACGTGCCAAGTAAATTGGAGGATTACGAGGTAGAAAGAGGAGAGAGAGAGTGCGAGAGGAAGGGCGATAGAGAGGGGGCGAGAGAGAGGGCGAGAGAGAGAGAGAGGGAGAGAGAGAGGGAGAGAGAGAAGGAGAGAGAGAAGGAGGGAGAGAGAGAGAAAGAGAGAGAGAGAGAGAGAGAGAGAGAGAGAGAGAGAGAGAGAGAGAGAGAGAGAGAGAGAGAGAGAGAGAGAGAGAGAGATCCGGTATAAAAGAACAAACAGAAATAAACAATTCCTTAGACATGCTGAACAACAATGAAATGTACTCAGAAATGGGCCAATTAGCATTGGGAATTTTTTTTTAGAATTCAAAGAGAGTAAAATCGGAAAAGACAACACAAAGGATGAAACTACCCCACCCTTAATAACAAAAGATTGTACCCCAGCGTTAAGCTCAGAAGAAAAGACAGATATACTGGCAAGGCACTTCTCAAGTGAAACGACAGTTTGATATTCTGAGCATAAACCACCCACACTTCCTCTCATGAGCAATGAGAAAATAAGCAGGATTACAAGTGAGAAAGAAGTGGAGGAGCTCCTGCGAAATGTAGACACGAGAAAGGCTACAGGACCTGACGGCGTTAACCTTCGGGTGTTTCAGAGGTGCGCAAGGGAGCTGTCATCTCCTCTCACTTTAATTTTTAACACATGCATAAGCTCTTGCACATGGCCTACACTTTAGAAACAACTATTGCAGTCCCCATCTTTAAAAAAAGGGGACAAATCTAGTTTAAAAAAAAATACCAGCCAATTTCCTTGCTGTCAGTCATCAGCAAGATACTTGAAAAAACAATATCTTCACACCTAACAAACCACCCCAACATAAACATCTGTCTACCCGGCAATATGGCTTTCGGAAGAACCGCTCTGCTATCGACCTGTAGTTACAAATGACTGGTCATCTGCAGTTGACCGCGGACAGTACATTTGTGTTCTTGCCATGGACATAGAGGGAGCCTTGGATAAGGTGTTGCACCTAGGTTTGTTAAGCAAGTTAAATACATTTGGTGGACGGCGAACTCCCGGTCCTTTTGAAAAATTATCTCCTCGACAGACAAATGAGAGTAGTTCTCAGTGAAAAACACTCTGCTTGCTACGACATCAAAGCAGGTGTCTCTTTAGTAATGACTTCCTCAATAACTTGCTCCACCTCATTTCTGAGGCCACAGTATTTGCGGATGATGGAACACTCTCCATTAGGTATGAGCCCAGGGCACAGGATGCCGCCATAGAGAAAATTACAGACTCGCACAAATCTCGACTTGGGGAAGAAATGGCAGGTCTCCTTTGCCCGGAATAAAAGCCAGCTTATGATTGTCGAGAAGACTAACAGTGATATCCAAGTTAACTTCAGTGTGAAAAATTAAGACCACAAGAGGAAATTGAAATACTGGGCATCGCATTCGACAAAAATGACATTGAAAAGTCACACAGAAAGCTTGGCGAGAAGGGCTTCGCAGAAACTCAACTAGCTGCTGGACGGTGAAGGGAAGGAGCTCCTCTACAAGGCACAAATTCGTTTTTTTCACTCGAGTACTCCTGCCTCGCGTGGGGAGGAGCAAACGTCACTAGCCTAAAAATCTTGAATAGAATACAAGAGAGAGCGCAGAAAACCATCGAAGACAGAACCCAACATTATCAACCTCGACAGCCTACAGCACAGGAGGGACGTAGCTGGCTTGACGACGGTACCGCATCCATCGCCTCACGTCTCGCACCTGCAACCAATGAGACGTGGAATCTGTTCATTTGTGACATCGATGCTGAAGCTCAGTCCTTACAAACTTTCACATTCAAAGCCAACGTGTGGCTTAAGACCATTAATTGATGATTATATGTAATATATGTATATTATGTGTCGTAGTACGTGAGTACGTGATTAAATTATATGTTTAGACCTTCAGATAGGAGTCCCTTAAATCTGTAAAGAAAATTGTTTTGACCGTAAAATGTCTAATAATTATAACCAAATATGTAAATGTTTTACAATGAAGTATAGGAGAGAGAGAGAGAGAGAGAGAGAGAGAGGGAGAACGAGAGAGAAAGAGAGAGAGGGAGAATGAGAGAGAGAGATAGAGGGAGAACGAGAGAAAGAGAGAGAGAGGGAGAACGAGAGAGAGAGAGGGAGAACAAGAGAGAGAGATGAAGAACGAGAGGGAGAGAGAGAGAATGAAAGAGAGAGAGGGAGAATGAGAGAGAGAGGGAGAATTAGAGAAAGAGAGGGAGAACGAGTGAGAGAGAGGAAGAACGAGAGAGAGAGAGGGAGAACGAGAGAGAGAGAGGGAGAACGAGAGAGAGAGAGAGAGAGAGAGAGAGAGAGAGAGAGAGAGAGAGAGAGAGAGAGAGAGAGAGAGAGAGAGAGAGAGAGAAAGAGAGAGAGAGAGAGAACGAGAGAGAGAGAGAGAGGGAGAACGAGAGAGAGAGAGAGAGAGAGAGAGAGAGAGAGAGAGAGAGAGAGAGAGAGAGAGAGAGAGAGAGAGAAAGAGAGAGATAGAGAGAACGAGAGAGAGAGAGAGAGAGAGAGAGAGAGAGAGAGAGAGAGAGAGAGAGAGAGAGAGAGAGAGAGAGAGAGAGAGAGAGGGAGAACGAGAGAGAGAGAGAGAGAGAGAGAGAGAGAGAGAGAGAGAGAGAGAGAGAGAGAGAGAGAGAGAGAGAGAGAGATAAAGAGAGAGAGAGAGAGAACGAGAGAGAGAGAGAAGGAGAACGAGAGAAAGGGAGAACGAGAGAGAGAGAGAGAGAGAGAGAGAGAGAGAGAGAGAGAGAGAGAGAGAGAGAGAGAGAGAGAACGAGAGAGAGAGAGAGAGAGAGAAAGGGGGGGAGAACGAGAGAACGAGAGAGAGAGAGAGAGAGAGAGAGAGAGAGAGAGAGAGAGAGAGAGAGAGAGAGAGAGAGAGAGAGAGAGAGAGAGAGAGAACGAAAGAAAGAGAGAGAGAACGAAAGAGAGAGAGAGAGAACGAAAGAGAGAGAGAGAGAGAGAGAGAGAGAGAGAGAGAGAGAGAGAGAGAGAGAGAGAGAGAGAGAGAGAGAGAGAGAGAGAGAGAGCGAGAGAGAACGAGAGAGAGCGAGAGAGAACGAGAGAGAGGGAGAGAGAACGAGAGAGAACGAGAGAGAGATGAAGAACTTGTTCGGCAGTAGATCTCACGTGAGAAAGCGACGAAGGGAAAGGGCGTCTTACGAAAAGAGGGAGAAAAAAAGGGAGTTGAGAAAGATGAGGTTTTAGGAGGCGTCATGCTCCGTCAAATTTCTTTAACTTCTTTGAGTTTGAGAAAGTTTTACACAGTTTAACAACGCATTCATGACAAGCAAAAACTTCCAGGGTCTGCCGGGCAATTTTGCTCCCGACTGATGCTGGCGAGTTCTGTATCAAGAATGATTAATATCCTATTATTATCGTAATACACATGTTGTATGCATCATGGTGGCGAAATGAATGCTATTTTGTAACGTTTTCATTTATTCTGTGTGTGTGCGTACTGTATTGATGTTAGTGATATTGATAGATGCAGTGCTTGGATACGTAATACAGTATTCACCCTGGCTTTCTGTGTCTCAGACCCGAGGCGTGAAAACATGTTTTTATATATCTGCTTAATCTCTATCACATTAAACCCTTTTATGTTGAAATAACATTATCTTCGTCAGTATATCTGCACGTAAAGCACGAGGGTAGAGAAGAACAAGATAAAACTGTGTCATGGAAAAATGGAGGCTCAAGGGCGCAGTGATAAACAGTTGCGCATCGGGAAGCGAGAAGTTGAGATACGTTTTTTGTTTGTTTATTTTTTATTAATAATCTTCTTTTTAATATAGAAGTGAAATTGAAAAATATGTAGATGATGATGGCAATAATGCAAATAAAAATGCAAATAATATTAATAATATATATAATATTGATAATAGTAACAATAAAGATAATAATGATGACGATGATTATGATGATTATGAGCGACACTACAACTAATAATACTAATACTACTAATAATAGTAATTATATTAATATAAAGAAAGCTGATAAAAATAATAAAAGACAGACAGAAAGACAGACAGAAAGAAAGACAGAAAGACAGACGGACAGACAGAAAGAAAGAAAGACAGACAGACAGACAGACAGACAGACAGACAGACAGACAGACAGACAGACAGACAGACAGACAGACAGACAGTGTTGGTACGGGAGAAAGAAAGAGCACATTGTTATTCCGTCCCGAGCTCCTTCGGCACACACGCGGGGAAAAGTAAGCCGCCGAGGATGGCGACGCCATGGCAACGGATATTTCCACGAAAATGTACACAGGCGTGTGTGTGTCAGAATGAATAGACAAATAGCAATATATATATATATATATATATATATATATATATGTATATATATATATATATATATATATATATATATATATATATATAAATATATATATGCATACACACACAGAGAGACACACATACATACATACATGCATACATACACGCATACTTGCATATACATGTGTGTATGTATATATGTATATATATGCATAACTACATATGTATATATGCATATATGTATGTATATATATGTATATATATATGCATAACTATATACATGTATATAGTATATAAACATAAATGTAAACCACTTAATAAGCCTATTGTTTCATTCCAGGCGCGGAGTGTAGCCGGAACCTGCATCCCGGTAAGTAGTTACATCCCGGCTTCCCTTCCAGTCTGATCAGTAAGTAAACAGCATCACAGCGAGGGTGGGGCGGGGAGCGTGACCGGTGTTCAAGGGGGGAATAATGCGTGAATTCGTGCCTCCGTCGTGTAATTGCAGCTATAGCTTATTGATTATGACTTGGTTACGGGGAAAAAAGGTTTTAGAACATTTCGTGTTAGTGGGTGTCACAGATATTTTTTTTTGTGTAAGAAATACATGTACGTACGTGCAGTATACACATACATTCATATTGCAAACATACATATACACATACATATGTGTATATATACATATATATGTATGTATATGTTTATGTATACATACATATCTATATATAGACATAGATGTACATAAATGTGCAAATATGATGTTTTTTTCATGTATTCGTTTCTCATCTATATAGAAATTCTGCTTGCGTTTTGTTCGTCCGTTCGCAAGCTACGCAGAAATCGTATGTCATGAATTTGTGTCATTTTGATGTCAAGTGGGCACATAACGCCTGAAATTATATTCCGTGTTATTATTTTGTTATTATTATTTGTGTTGTTTATTATTATTATTATTATTATTATTATTATTATTATTATGGTTATTCTTGGCTATAATTATTATTATTGTCAATATTATTATCATTAGTAGTAGTAATAGTAGTAGTGGCGGTAGTAGTAGTAGGAATGGTAGTATTGTTATTATTACTATTATTATTTATTGTTATTATTACTATTATTATTTATTGTTATTTTTATTATTTTTATTATTATTATTATCATCATCATCATTATCATTATTATCATTATTACTGTTATTATCATCATCATCATCATCATCATCATCATCATCATCATCATCATTTTTTTTATTATTATTATTTTTATTATTATTATTATTATTATCATTAGTGATTGTTATCATTATTTATTATTATTATTATTATTATTATTATTATTATTAGTGATTGTTATCATTCCTCTTTTTCGAAACAAATATGCTGTACCTAAACCTTTCATTTTATGCAGATTGATTTATACTTTCCGAGAGGGAGGTTAAGAAGGAAAGTAGGTGGGAAAGGGGAAGGAGGGAGAGCGAGAAAGATAAATGGGGAAGGGAAGGGAGGAAAGAGAGATGACAAAAGGGAAGAGGAGAGGGTGGAGAAGCGGAGGGGACTTGAAGAGGAAAGGGGGTTAGCGGGGGGGGGGGGGGGTTAAGGAGAAAGGGGAGAAAGGGAGAAGGGGTTGAGAGAGAAAATGGGATTTAAAGGAGTTTAAGGATTAAGGGAATGCAAATGTAGGGCTTGAGGAGGGAAAAGGAGTAAATTTAAGGAACGTTGGTGAGAGGAGGAAAAAAGACAAAGGGAGAAAGGCGGCTAGAGGCAGAAGGAGGAAGGTAAGAGGAAAGGAGGAGAGGAAAAGTACCTCCTCGTTTTCGTTTTGTTTCGTGGAGTCCCACTAGTTTTATATATATATATATATATATATATATATATATATATATGTGTGTGTGTGTGTGTGTGTGTGTGTGTGTGTGTGTGTGTGTATTCATATATACATGCTTTTCTTCTTCTCCATATTATTATTATTCCTGTTCTTTTTCATCATCATCTTCTTCTTCTTCTTCTTCCTCTTCCTCATCTTCTTCTTTTTCTTCTTCTTTTTCCTCTTCTTCTTATTCTTTCTTTCTTTCTTTCTTTCTTAAGGCATTAATTTACTGTTATTGCTATCGATCACCTTTTGAATTTCTAGAATATGGAATGAAGACAGCAGGTGGAAGGTAGAGTGTTCGTAAATATTCTGCATTTATAGCACCGCTGACAAAGAGTGTTGGAGAAGCTTAGCAAAAATATGATGTATCGAAACTTCTTCTTCTTCTACTTCTACTTCTTCATCTTCTTTTTCTTCTTTTTCTTCTTCTTCTTCTACTTCTTCTTCTTCTTCTTATTTTTCTTCTTCTTCTACTTCTTTTTCTTCTTCTTCTTCTTCTTCGTCTACTTCTTCTTCTACTTCTTTTTCTTCTTCTTCTTCTTCTTGGTCTACTTCTTCTTCTTCTTCTTTTACTTCCTCTTCTTCCTCTTTTTATTCTTATTCTCCTTCTTCTACTTCTTCTTCTTCCTCTTCTTCTTCTCCTTCTGGAAATTTTAATTCATGTTTGCGACGAAGGAGAAAAAATGAGCGAAATGTTTCAGTTTGTCCTTTCTGCCTCCCTGTTGTCTGCACTGTATACCAGATCGCCAGAT